>NC_079468.1:23075891-23383480 GCF_026250575.1 Diorhabda carinulata
AGAACGTGCACTTGTTAATTTTCGTTAATTTTTGAAGCTCTTTTTGTAAATATTTTTCCAAAAAGTTTGTGCAAACATAATTGTGTAATTTTTCAAATACATATTTGGACTAATCATGGCTTTGCTTTGAATTCTTATCGTTCATCTTGAACGACGATCTACCGTCTAAAAGCAAATTCTTCCTCCTCTTGTATTTTGCCGTATTTCTGTCCCGAAATGTTGTTTTACTAAAAATTTTCGCTGGATTGGTTTTTCGAACCGACTGAATTTTGAATATTCGAGAACCAACAAAATATTTTCCAAAATAACTTATCATTCCACTACAGACTCCATAAAAGATTTTTTCATTGATTTAAGCAAGCTCGGGCTAGCTTCTGATCCAGGAATATTCCTCGGATGAGTCGATTTTTCTGAAGATTTAAGAAATTGAGGTTAAAATTCTTTCAAATATACAAAATAAGCGTTTAGTACAGAACCCGCTCTTTAATAATAAATAACCAGTCGCTTGTATACTAATATGAAACTTCATATAAAACCAAAACACTAAATATTCTATTTCATCTGATATTACAAATTAGCAGTGGTCGTGTGTCCACAATGTTGGCAAACTTCAACAATCTGTGACTTTATCCTGGTAACAAAACACTTTGCGGGAAACGGTCAAACTAATTTCTGTTTCCTAATGAAAACCTTCAAATTGAAAACGCGTTCTAGCGCCCATCTACAAAACTAATAAAATCGGATAATCCCGGATGTTTGTTAGTCTTCGTATAATTTGGAGTAGGACGAAATGCGAACTACAAGTTAACAATGGGTATTTTGATAAGCTTATGTTTGTAAATACATGAATTTTCTGTTAGCATGAATGAATTTGAAGTTCCGCTAATCTATACAAAATATTAGATAGATAAGAAAGGGTTTTTTCATCAAAGAAAATCCATCTTTAGTTTTTAGTTATCGAGACGCGTGTCATTGTGAGTATTGGTTTAGTAGTAGAGGATCTTATCAACTTAATTTCGAAATTGATTCGTAATTTCACCATTTCCATCTGTCATCTGTCATCTGTCATCTGCCAATTCAGTTTGTCATATAATAACACTCAATATTGACTTGAAGATAGGATCCAAACTACCAAGAAATTTTTCAACCTCTGCTGCTTTTCTAGACGTTGCCCAGGCCTTTGATAAACTTTAAATCTTTTAATATATCGAATATATAAAAGAAAGAGTATCATAGTGTGGTGGACTAGGCTCTATACTCTATTGCAATAGCAACCTTTGCTTGTGATATGACTGATTTCAAATCACAAAAAATCGTAGATTAACACCTAGACTAATAAATGGCGTATCAATTTGAACAAAAACAAATCCGCTCATGTTAATCCTATATCCTCTTACGCTCAAATTCTTTATACTAACAATGCAAATTATTTGAGAATACAACTTTGGGAATGTGCCAGTAAAAGTTATAATCGAAAGTAAAGTATTGAAAAACATCGTTAATGGACCTTGGTACTGCCGCAACAGTCCATAGAGGTCATAATGAAGAAACTGTTAATCAGACTATAGCCAAATTATCCAAGAGTAGCCATAAACAACGGATACTACAACATGGGAACGTCGAGGTTATCCACTTCTTCGACAATGTCAATTTAGTGAGAAAGCTTAATAGGATCAAACCGTTGGAGTTAGTTTAAGTCACGGTTTTAGTTAAAAGTAGAATAGTGTTGCTAGAATCACTAGACACCAAGAATTAACTCAGTTAAGTTAGGCTAAAACTACTCAAGGTGTTTTCATTTCAATCTTTCAATTTTTGTAGCTTTATTGCAGGTAATCTTCATTCTTCATATTCTTTCAAATTTTCAGTGCTTTCAGCTTCTATTATTTTGATCTATTCCCCCTTATTATTGATCTTGTGTCTAATGTCTCACTTGGACCTTCCACCACATTTTTCGTCGTTATTTTTATTTATCTTCCATTGGTCTCCAATTTTTTACTGTCTTCCGACTCTATACGTGTCTATACCGCTTCAGTTTCTGAGATATTAATATCTTCTGATCTGTCATTTAATATGACAGTACTTAGAGCTCAAAAAGAACACAGTAGACTCTACCATTTTTAAGTTGACAATTCTGTAGCTTCCAAACTATATCTATTACTCTTTGGCGGTCCCCCAAAACAACTCAATTATTAAATTATTAGTTTCTTATTATTTCTTGAAGGAATGATTTTTTTATGGTGAGTATTTCCTTTTGTGCTTTCTTCTTTTACTTTTCCTATTATCCTGATTGTCGTTTCTTTTAGGATTTTATTTCTTAACATTATGATTGCGCTTTTGTACTTGAGTCTCTTCCATTGTACCTTCGAGAGCTGTATCAAATACAGTTGTTGATAATGCATGGTTAGTTCTAACTTCCTCTTTTGATCTTTCCATTATTATATTGATTAATGTGATTGCTTGGTTTCCATCACCTTGTCTTTCATATTCCCTATCAGCTTTTTCATGTTTACACTAAGAAGGGTTTGTTAAAAATCAAAAAATAGTATGAGTAGCTCCATGTTATATTGCGTTTCCGCTGGATCTAGACTTTCCTAAAGTCTTGTCGATATTTTCGAAGCTTCTCTTTCACGTGCCCCACTGTTTTTGGTATTTGAAAGCGCAATTCCTATGTAGCTAATCACTGCATTGCAGGTTGTTTCTAAATATTGGAATCAGTTGCCCTGGCTCCCATATTTCTCCAATAAATTCATACATCTCCTTCAATACTTCATGTCCCCATTTTTAATAATTTTGGAGTTAGTTGTCCCGTCCCCCATTCCTCTGGCAATAACTATTGCTTCCATATTTCTTTATTAACTTCATAGATCTTTTCCAATAGTTCATTTACTCATTTTTATTAATATTTGAGTTAGTTGCATCATCCTTAATTCCTCTGGCATTCATTCTTGCTTCAATATCTACTTTTGTTTATATATTTCTCCAATGAGTTCCTGGATCTTTTCCCATAGTTCATCTCCCGATTTTTCATATAACTTTTCCGGATCTGGTACTTCGTTATTTTTTTTAACAATGAACCTAAACCTAAAAGTGCCAAAACCTCGATGGGGTGACCAATGAAAACTGTAGTTTGAAATTGTGATGTAACTTTGAAAGTTGTTTTATTAGGATATCTAAATAAAAGAGAAGTCGACGTCAATGAGTTATGGGTCAGCCTTTCAATTCTCTGTTGTATTTAGAATCGATATGTCGAAACCCAAGGTTATAAAATATGCATTGGGCAGGGGACGTGAAAGAAAAACAAACAGAATACAGCGAAGGCTTTTTCTTTTTCTATTCCGATACCCGAAGATTTTGTTTGATAATATTCATATAATGCCCTTTTCGATGCAGTTCCTTTTACGAAAAAAGTATCCATTCACATTTTTATTACAATTTTTCCATATTATTATATCAGATTCCCTTCTTGTGCGTTCATAGCACTTTCAAAAGGTTTTCCATCGTCTCCATTTTCATTATCGACTTTCTTTGTCCATTGTCTTACAGATGTTTTCACGCTTTGTGGTTTTTGTTCATAATTTGATGTGAAATATTTAAAGTTTACTTAATTTGAAGTCGTTTAAAATGCCAAAACGTTTGTTTGGAAAGCAACAATTCACATGGATTTATTTCTCTTTCTCAGCCTTGAAAGCCTGGTCCAGTTAAAGTGGGTCGTAAAATATATATATCAATTATTTTCAGGAAACTAGGCATTAGGTTAAGCATTTTAGTGTTAGTTTTAGTCTTAAATTGACGTTTTTTTAATGATTTCAGTTTTATTTACCATTTTTATGATAATTTTACTGAACTTTGAAGCGTAATTTACATAATTACCCTAGATAAATCATCTTTAATACCCATATGGAGCAAACTCTTTTCGCTATCTAATAAACATTATTTTATACGCATAAAAAATAAAGAAAGTAAGGAAAATTCCTATAAATATCATCCTTAAAGCTCTCCGATTTTTTCTGATTAACACAGATGATGCTGAACGTCTCAGATTTACTGTAACTCATGAAATCTGTGTTCTGATACGTGGCTGTAGTGACAAACTCATATTTTCGGAAAGAGTAATTAATTAGAAACTTGCTGGACTAATTGAAAAGTCAGTTTTACGTTGAACTGCAGTACAAAATGGAAAATATTGCAAAGAGTTATTTTGTATAGCATTCTTGAAAGATTTAAGGTTATAATTTCGTGCTATTTTTAGGAAACAACAGCTGGGAGTATGATGAACAAGTTATATATGTATCTCATTAAAAATATCATATTTTTTGTCGTGAATACATGTCCAACGTTCATAATATAAATTACCTCTATTATATCAAACTTACATGCAAAATGATTTATTTTTCTCAATTTCCCAAGCTTATCTTGTTCGCTTAGAAGTTTTTTTTTTTTAAAAGTCGTAGCCGTATTTTATTAAATTTAATTGGACTTTCAATTTCATTAAATCTGATGTTGCCAGGGAGGAAAAAAAGAGAGAAAAAGGGAAAAAATTCAGCCTCAGGATGCTATTTTTTTTGTATCAGTTAATTTTGAGTATTTTAGGGGCTGTTCACTTGAAACGCTGATATTATCTTTTCCTTTGTAAGCTTGTTTACTAAAGTACAATACAAATTTGAACTAAATTAGATAAACTCGATTAAAATTATATATATTTTATCACAGTAACGAAATTTATTGGAGAATTTATTTTTTTGTAACCTTACTACGTAGTTCATAATACAATAAAATCTAGAAACCGTTAAAAACAGAATTACTTCACGCAGAGCTGTTGAATCTGTTGGGGCTTCTAGTGGACAATTAAGTTCCTCCTGTTTTGCGCTGAGAACAGTTTCCAAAGTACTGAACTTCTCCATCTCCTCAACAGTTTATTAAACGTGAGGTGCGAATCTTCAAATCCCCAAAAACGGCTCAATATTTTACAATGCAAAAAATTGCACAATCACTTGCCAATTGAAAGCAAATCGATATCATCTTTTCCCGCATTTCGCAATAGTTTCGTTACTCATTTTATTTTATTTGTATCTTTATTTAGTTATTTTTATGTTTGTTTTCTAGTTTTTACAAGCTTTTGTCTACAAATTGTAACAATCGACAATAAAGCATTTCCATCTTGATTCTAATGCTATGAAAAAATGTCTATGGTACGAGTAGCTTGGATGAAATTTGATGAAATGATTGCTCAACAGTATTGGTTACGTTGCTCCATGCTCACTCGCCTGATCTGACTCTGCGTGAATTTTTCTTATTTCCGATATGACACTGATTCCACAACATTGAAGAAGTTAAACAAAACGTGGGAGTAGCTTTCAACTATTTCTACGGATGAAAAAAAAATGTTTTTTCGCCGAATCTATTGGCCAGAAACAATAATTCATTTGCATAATTGTAATTCAAAAGTTATTGCAAGAAAATTATCATGAAAAACGACGGATAAACATGCGGGCAGATGAACTTAACCTAAAATTTCATATCTGTCATTTTAAGCCAATCTGATGCCTGACAGGCTGTTATACCAACCTAAATTTTTCGAAAAATCTATCAATCACGTGTAAATTGACAGTTCTCACGAAATCACGTGACTTATACTTCAGCAGCAATATTCATATGAATCAAATCAGTATTTCTGTCAACGCTGATCGTTATGATCAATATTCCAAAGTTGGATCTTTCAAAAATTTGTAATTAAAAAGTGAATTTAACTCTTTTGATTGTTGGTATTTCATTTATATGTTTGACATCAACGTAATTGGCAAAAATCTTTTGATAAAAATATTGATATACTGGGTGAATAAGTTACAGACTCCAGAATGAATATAAACTATGCTGGGTTATTACTGAAGAGCTGATTTTTTGCAATTTTCAATTTTCAAACTCGTCCTATATTTAACCAAGAAAATACTGTGTCCACCAAATTTAGTTTTCGTGTAAACCAGTCTTCAATTCATCCTCTCTCCAGGCAGGACCTCGCTCCTAGCGACTTTTATTTCTCCTTAAACCAAAAATCATCATAAGATACAGACGAGTACGCTAAAAATGATTTATAAATATTTCTCTTGAACCAAAAGCAACAAATTTAGAACCTGTCAAATATTTTCGTGAGAATAATTGATTCCATATCACAATTCACCCCAACCGATATGAATAATAGACATTTTTAAGGGTTAGTTAGGGTTATTAAATCCTCAATATTCAATACAATCAAATAATATTAATGACGAACCTTTTTTGTTCAATGAACAACCCTGTAATTATATGAGATGGAGTAGCATTAAATTAATCATTCTAATATCGTCGATGAAAACATTAAGTTGATATATGATATCTACGTAATATTTCACTCACGTCTTCGAAGTGTTTTTTTTTAGATAACAAATGCTCGGAAGAATTCTTCATTCTACTTCAACGAAAGTTAAATCCTTCAGGATTACTTAAACACACTTTAGCGCTTTGAAATAGATCTCGCAGTAAACCAGGTTATGAAGACACGTGTCTAGTTTAAAAACAATCTTGTATGGACTTTATACAGCAAGTGCCTATCTATCATAAAAAATTATAGAATAATTTCAGCTGAATTAACGATATTATCCCCTGAAGTTAAGTAAAAACCAAACTAGTTATTTCGTATTGTGCATGGGAGGGTTTTGTTTTAAAATCGCAGTCCGCCAAGTCAAATAGATAATAGTCACATGGTGATAAATCGGAACTATGAAGAGGGTGTTTCCCGAACTAATTCGTTCATCGTTTCAATCACGTTTCAAGTCGAGCTGTATAAAAAATGATACCTGATACCTTTAATAATTACACAGATTGTTCTTTTCGATTGTTGTTTTAGCAGAGCTTCGCAATATCATCTGGTACTGATCCTTTTCTTCGCTAGGATCGTTAAGAACCTCCGACCTCCATATTTCTCAATTTAACGATCGGATAAACCCAAAGTTTTGAACTTTTGTCAAAGATAGAATGTGATATAATAATTTTATGAACTTGTTATAACTATTACCTTTCCTACCGTGTATAAGAACCTTTTAAATTAATTTTTTTCCACATCAACGTTCAGATACTTTCAACATATATACAAACGAAAATAAAAACGAGAAGGAAAGCATTTAATGGAATCTTTGGATCCAATTTTGACTTCGACAGTTGTTAACGACCGAAGACAATAAAATAATTTAATAATTTTGCCCCTGTACCTTTATGAAGACCTTTAGTGTTAACGATTTCCATGCGGATAAATCAAATGAATCGGAAGTACGTTATTTTATAAATATTTTATCTATGAAAAACTACTCCGAAAGGAAAATATGATTTGCTTGAGGAAACGAGAATTGTCACACTCTTGTCGAAGCGAAAATCTAAATTGAACTGAACAAAAAAGAATGTTGACCTATTTTCCGTGAATACCTCGAATATTTTTCTAGACGCCTTATTTCCAAAGCATTAGAGATTGATATCGTCGTAGAAGAAGAGAAATATTTCGAAAAGGAGAGATGCGTGATGGAGTAGTATTGAAACGAATACAGTTTTCGAAAAGCGTGTGAAACAACTGTTCGAAGAAAGTTTATTTACACGTGCTTCGGTGTTTATCTTTGAGGAATGAATGTTCCGACGCCGAATATTCGTTTTCAAAAAGTAAACACATATACGACTTTCTCAAGAAATCAAAATTATGGGATTACTTCGTAATGCTACACGGGGGGGTACCATACTCCCCTCATAATCCATTTTTCCAGAGTACCGAGCCCAAATCTGGTCGAGCCATTTGTTATAAATAATTTAATTGGTCATAAAGCTATAAGTCTTAAACAAAAAGACATATGAAAAAGAGTTTCAAATAAAAGAGATCTACAAAAAAGGTTTCTGAATTTTTTCTCAAAAAATCAATATTTAAAAAGTTATTATTAAAAAATTAACGCTTTTTCTCACTTTATCGGTGATTACTTGGTTCCTACATGACGTAGAAAGATTTGAAGCAGCTCATTTTAAAGGTTAAAGTTTAAGTTTCTACATGAGATGTGGTAGACCTTTCAAATATCATCTGTTCAAAAGTTACGGAAGTTTTAGTGTACAAATACATTATTATATTTGTTATTACACGTACATTTAAGTAATAATTGGATATTTCAACATTTTGCCCAGTATGGAAGTCATTATTTTTCGAAAATTAAACTCCCAAGAATACATCAAACAGTTAAAAGTATTAAATTTATTGCTTGTTTTATAAATTAGAAAATAGATATTTGTGAGTTGCAATAAAACAATGAAATGATAAATATATTTTAATATCAAAATATTTTTTAAACCATAAGTAATTAACTTCAATTAAGTTATTGTAAAGAACTAATCGCGGGCGGGCACTTTGACCTCTGCTGGCGCTGTTTAAAATTTGCGTCACTTTACAACTAAGGATCGAAAATATAATTGGAAGTGACCAAATTCTCGCATTGATTAGCACTTTAAGGTATTATAAAGTTTTTCTTTAATTTATACACCCTTAAAAGACTTATGAACAAATTACGGTGGTTTTTGTTGCTTAAATCTTTCTACGTCATGTAGGAACCAAGTAATGACCGATAAGGTTAAGAAAAACGTCAATTTTTCATTATATTGACGATAACTTTTCAAATATTGATTGTTTGCAAAAAACTGCGAGAATCTTTTTTGTAGATCTTTTAATACTAAATCCTTTTTATTTGAAACTTTTTTTCATAACTCCTTTCGTTGAAGAGTTATAGTTTCATAAACAATTAATTTATTTATAACAAATTACTCCACTAGATTTGGGCTCGGGACCGTCGAAAAATCGATTCCACGCATCAAAAAAAAACAGGAAAACGAAAAGGGTACCACCCCATAACTGCAGTACTATAAACCAACAACTTCCAGGTATATCACTGTAAGTACTGCGTTTGTTTCGAATCTTTTAGATCTGAACATTGCTCGGATCCTTGTAATTTGATATTCTATCATTATCTGTCTAATATATTCAGTTGAACTCTCTTGATCTCATATTTTGTAGGTCAGATCGTAATTTATTAGAAGTTTGTACAGCGTCGACTGTTGGTCTTCAATGATAACTGTTCTATCAGTCTGTTCCAAGCACATACTTCTACAGTTTGTGGAATTTGATCTTTCCATCAATTTTCTTTCCTTCTGGTAATCTCTCTTGGTTTCCACTCGCTACTATCATTTATATTCTATGAATTAAAAACATCTCAAATAGACTAAAATTATTCTCTGGACGATTTGATAGCAGACGGAACGGTCTTTGCCTTCTTTGGAACGGGCTCTCCATTTTCAATCCATTGGTTTGATTGTTCTTCTGTTTCGGGTTGTAAAAGGATAGACCCACGTTTCATCCGTGGTTAGGTTGCCAAACACTCGATGGAAACATCTTCACGACGCTGGTTTTGTTCCTTTGTGAACAAACGTGGTACCCAACTTTTAGTCGACGATCATCCAGTGGATTTTCCTCAACATTTCTGGAGTCATAACCTCATCTGGTCGACAACTACGTTGCTGATCTTCGTAGGTCGTACTACGTCTAAACTCTTCTATCCAATATTATACTGTTAATAACGAAGAAAAAGTCTTCCTCAAAGTAGAAATAGAAAAAGAAAACGTTAACTATTGATGGCTGTCAATTAAATACTAAACAACGTGGCGTCTTCAAACTTGTAGCATATACTGTGTAGATTATCTACTTTTTGAGCAACTACCGCCATCTCTAGGTCAGACCAGGTACTACTGGGACCATCGTCGTAACTAGGACTAAACTACAATCATAAACACCGAAGATAATTCAAAGACAAATTTGATGATAGAGTGTATTATTTGGACTTTTGATGAATGGGTTATGGAATTGACAAAAACTTTTGACTTTTTTATATGTTGTAATCGAAAAAAAAGCTTTTAAGCAAATAAAAATCTTGATCTATTTCGATATTTATCAAGTCTTATCAATTGAGTGCGAATAAAAAAAATTCACACTAAATATAATCGTGTACAAAACACGATTTTCCCCTTGGCATTCTCTTTGGGATCCAATTGTGTCTGCGGTTAAGAATTTCGTGTCTTTCTCCAGATAAGCTGATTAGAATCTTTAGTCCAGCTTAAGGGTAGCTTCTAGTCATTTGTGTCGGTTTCTTTCACATAATTGTTGTAATTTTCAACTTGAGGATTTTTAAAGTATCAGAACGAGTTGAGCCGGTTTCGGACTTTTTATATAGGTTATATATATAATAGTTTTAAATATTACTAAACATAGAAGCAACTAGAACTAGTGCGGTCGGTAAGTTCTTGGTCTCATTCGCAAATCTGATCTGATCGATTCTATCATAATAGAGCTCGAACGACCACTTAGTCAAGTTGTTTAAAAATGTCGCAAATTGACTAGAGAACGATTATCACCAACAAAAATTAAATACAGAATGGAGACTGTTTATGATGAAGTGTATCCATCATTTCCAACAATTGAAAACTAGTCTTGGTTGTTTCCATACTCCATTATTAACAATCCAAGTTATGCAAGTGATTTTATTGAGTATTCGATCACTTAAAATATCGAGTTATTGAAAAAGTGAATGATATTCACATATACTATTCACCACTACCACTACACTAACACTAATTTACATTATCTGAGCGTTTTGATAAACCGTCGTCTCTGAAGACGATAAATTCGTTACCGAAACCGGCGATTTGAGTAATGGAAAACGATAGACGTAAAAAACAATTATTATGAATCCGTTTATTCCAAGGGAAGTTCGTAGAGTGAATTTTCATCGCGAAAATGTTGTTTTTTTTTTTGGGGAACGAAAAAAACTTTTTCGTTCATCTCGGGTTTTCGATTCCTCATTTCAATTTCAACTTCATCTTTGCAATCAAATTACCTAAACTAAAATCTTCCTAATGGAAATTACCCAAGTAGAAACTCTCGGGGTACGGCAAAGAAAACAACTTTTCATTCTTTCTATAATACTTTTCCGCGATATTTCTGTATTTTTCGCTTCTTTACTTTTCATATCGAAATATTTTTTGATTCATTCATTTTCACGCGGCTGTGCCGAATGGTTCCAATAAATGAAATTTATACTGAAAATTGATTTTTATAAAATATTCAATATCTGTCGAGTTGATGAGCACAAAACCTAACAAAACATCACCTAACCTAACTAAACTAAGCGTCGAAAATGGCTGAAATTTTAGTAAGAATCATGCACAACTTACAGGGTGTTTCGGGACTTGATGCAAAAAATTCGGGAGTCGATGACGTGGAAATAATGCTATGACATGTAAAAAAATTTTGTCCTTTGGCTAACCACAATTTTCGTTAACAATTAAATCAATTCTCTAATTAACTATATAAACATTACATCAAAAATTCACATATTGAGGTTATAAAAGAAATATACAGAGTGGCGTCGTTAAAACAAATGTATCACACAGCTACAAGTCAACATGTACATGTCAGATCATGTTTTTGCGTACAATTTATGTTAATAATTTCGGAAATTATTCCAGGTTTCCTGCGAACACGTTTCATAGACTCATCATTGCTAGCCGAGGACAAAAATTGGGACTCCTCCGGCGGAAATTTAGGACTCAAAGATATTGCAGCGGCTTTGAAGTGGATTAAAGTGAATATAGCAGCATTTGGTGGCGATCCGAACAGAGTTACCCTCGTAGGTCACGATACTGGTGCAGCACTTGCTAATCTACTCTTGATATCGCCTTCTGCAAAAGGTAGTGTACGAATATCTAAATAATAGCTGTTCATATTGTTTTTTAATACTTCAGATATCATCTTCAGTATCAGCATCAAAATCAGCTTAAAATAACAGGGGAAAATTTGACGTTTCCATCTATTTATCTTTATCAAAATATTTCTTAATTTTATCATCCTATTTTTGACTGATTTTCATAATAGAGGAACCTAAACGTCAATAGTATTCTCCATCTATCTCTGTCCTCTCAGTAATCGTCCTCTTAAACGTTTTCTTCCATCCATAGAATTCCAGTCGGTACATCTCTTTATCCATCTGGTATTTTTTGATCTTCTTACGTACTCCCATCATAAAAATCGCTCTTCCCTAATGTATTCAACACCACTTAATCTAAATTTTAATTTCCAGTTTATTTCTTCTTCGCATTCCTCACAATACAACCCAGATCTTCTTCGTTCTGAACAGATTAGGTAATGTGGCTCTGAAAGGTTCCATATCTTACCATATTTAATCACTTGGCATCGTATCATAAGCCTTTTTTAGATCGATAAATGCTAGATGTACGTTTTTGTTTACGACCTTTTCTTCCTAGGAGACATTAAATTGTATAGACGCGATTGATCTTCAACCTTCTTATTTTGATTTGATTGTCATCTGGATCGACGTTATTTACATTTCCAATTTCTATAAACCTCTGTGGCACCCTGTACATTAATTTGTTTTCCTTGTATAAGTTCACAAATGCATTTAGCAAACTAATCACCGGCTAAATCCAGACTATCCAGACGGAAGTCTGCGGGTATGGAAGTCAAACCGTCAAACATAAATCTTAATGTTTGTTTCTAGGACTTTTTAGGAGAGTGCTGCTTTTGAGCGGGACTGCGCTTAGTCCGTGGGCAACGATACGTAACGCTAACAGTTTGAGAACAAGCGTCGGACAACAAACTGGCTGTTTACCCATGGAGACCGGTTCACAACAGCGTGAAGAAGAATCTGATATTGCCGGATGCCTAAGGTCGAGGTAGGTCAATCATAATTCATAGAAATGAATAAATTACTTTTATTAACCCTCAAAATAATCGCCATAGTACACAACACATTTCAGATAAACTTCACAAAGCTTCTGAAAACTTTCACAAGATACCTCATTAGGAATCGATAGCAAATGGGATGTTGCACGTCCTGAAAACTTGTTCCATGTGGAGAATAGTTTCGCAATTCGCTGAATCAATGATTGGCGCACATGGATTGCGTACCGAATATTCGCGCTATCTTGCAGGAGCATCCTCTGCTTAGTCCTGCTCGACTATTACCGGAAACCACGGAAGTAGACAAAGGAGTTGACCTTATGAACGGTACATCGTTATCTAAAAAGACGTCTTGAACGCCGTGCTATCGATCACCACTTGGAATCCTAATCAAGCTAGTATCACCAGATCTCATCCCTTGCGATCGCTAATGACATCTCCAGCGGTTTCCATACCCTTCCTTTTGTTTGCTTTGAATCAGAATCAGTCTGTAAAAGTTCGTGGTCGCTCAATTATATCTGGTATTTTACTTGACCCGACCGTGGCTCATCCCATGTAGTTTCCTTACTGTAGCTAAAACGTTATTTCCATCTGTATCTAAAAGTACATTCGGCATGTGAGGTAAAATTTTTCGAAGGGGATATAGAAAAGATGGCAAATGCCATAACTTCTACGGTGGTCAACACCACAACGTCCATGGTGGTAAACACAACTTCAGGTACTGATATCCTAAAAGCATCATGTTTATAACCAAGGTACTATATTCTATTTGAAAATTTATTCGTATATAGATTGACAGCGTAGAAATTGGAACCCTTGACCAGGCTTTCAACAATCTTTATTATATCTTGATGTTTCTTTATTGTTTATTATTCTCTATACCTATTTTTTCCTGAAAATCTATCAGTATTTTCGAATTTGCTTGTTCATTTTCAAATAAATGCTACAACCAAATGTTGCATATTGTTTCCTTGGAAATAATACCACCAGGAAGAAGCGGAAAGTTAGAGACGGTTTCTCTAGTCCGCATGGCTACAGCTCGTCGGCTACAACCGATTAAATATTTTCTAATACCTCAAAATTACCTCCTTTCAGATAATTTTTTGATTCAAGGAAAAGGAAAAAGTTAATATGATTTATCTTCAAATTCAGCCGTTTCTAGATCATTCTGATGTTGAGTAGATGATTTCAAATTCTCGAATTGTAAGGATACTTGCAGCTGAAAGATTTCCACTGATCAGTTCATCTTCCAATAACTCTCAACCTTCTGAAAATACCTTAAACCACAAAAACACCCGTGGTCTTGATAAAATTATTTCTCTTCAGTCCCACAGAAGTTTTATTGAGGTCCATGTCGTACTATGCTTAAGTATTTCTTCAAGTTCTATTTGACTGTAAACATACGCCTGTTTTTCACTTAATTTTGTCTTTTCTTCATTTCCATCACTTATTCTACCAAAGGTTTCAATTCGGTGTTCTATTTTTAATTTATGCCTGCTCTACCACGAGCTGGTACTGTTTTCCTTCTACTTTAAATATATTTCACAATTTGGCATCAATGTATTTTTTGTCGACTGATCGCAAGCGTCATCGAAACGATTAGACAGTCACCTGTAGCTTGCGTTCAGATTTTCCCATGGCCAGTTACTCCAGCTCGTGATTCCTTAAGAATATTCAGACATCTCATTATCTGGTGGCTGTGAATTGTATCATTTAGATCCAAAGGTTGAAACACCAGTAAGATGTCAAGGCCACTAATTGGAGGTACTACTAAGACACGTGACGTGCCGAGTTCTGTCTAGTTGTACCATAGTTTTTAATTTATATCACTAGATGGCTTCATACGTGAGAAGGGAATTGACAGTGGTGGATTTTCGGTGATAGCAGAAGACTGTTTCTTTTTCTCTTTTATTGAATATTGGCTTATCGTTTTCCGTAGATTTTGATCTTTGATTCCGTTTTTCGAAAGTGTTTTAATGGAAACAAAAATTACATACTTTGAAATTGACACAATTGGATTAATTTACAATTTAAAATAATAAGTGAATGAATACCTCGTATATAGATAGAAACCTTATATTTACGTACAAGTAGGATAATCCTATTAAGCTAAGTTTCATGGTTGTGCTATTGTTTCATTCTCAAGCTATTAGTTAAGGAATTATCCCTATGCTAAGTCGGATGCTCTAGGCAACCCTTTTGTTAATATAATACCTGAATTGGGGAAAATGATCTAGGTCGTGACAGTACTAAGCTGCATTTTCTATCTTTATTTCTCGAACAACCCCATCGTTTTTAAGTTTAATTTATTAACATCGCGATTAAAATATACGAGAAGTGATAAAAATTTACGGAAAATTGAATTTTATAACATCATCACCCTTCATATTGATTCCTATAACGAATCTTGGTGTGTGAGTTGAAACTCCATCTTTATAAGAAGATCCACCAATGGATTAACGAAAAAATTTTCGTGAGAGAAAACTTGATATTGTTGCGAACGACAATAATGTTTCAATAAAGGGACTCGCTTGATTTTGAATGGATTTGTAAATAAACAGCGTTTCGGCAGATATTAGTCCACAGGAATTTGAAAAAACAATCTACGTAATAAGGAAGTTACATTACATTTCTCAAAGAAATTTTTTTTCTTTACGTGATTCCACTTTTTTGGGAACTCTACACTATAACCAGTTCCATTCTTTTGCTAAATGAAACACCACGTTGCCTCAACCTGTAGTTGAGATCTTAAGGTCAGAAATATGATTCCAATAAGATGGAACCACGACCTACATGTGTCGGAATGAAATTCCTTGGAAAAATGTTTTCTCATTAAGGAATTTCACTTTTTAAGGATCTTTATTGGAATCCATAATTTCCAGATCTAGTTTGTTGTACACGTTTTCTCAATTTGAACAAAAATAATACAGTTTCGACGTTATTGTATCTCATGAGGGGGTATAACAAACTCTCCTTCGATTGAAGACCCGAACTGAAGACAACGTCAAATAACGCAGCTATATAAATTAAAATTGAATATTTCGAAAAGACAAACTTGTGTTTTCCACTCTGATAAGACGTAATACCGTCGAAACTAGTCTGTGGTTACAAACATCAAATGATGTTTAGAGTATATTTATTTTTATAGGCCACTACAAGCTCTATTGGAAGTCCAATTAGAGAAAGTCCGTTTCATGCCGCGCATAGCTCCGTCACTTCCAATTGAATCCGATGCTACCGATCCAGCTTACGCGATGGAACATGCTAGTGAAAATTTCATAACGTGCGAGGTTATGTTAGGTACAACAACGACTGAAAGTTATAGTGATTTCAGTGCAAACGATATACAATACGGTTTCGAAGAAGACCAAAGAAACAGAGTGTTGCGGACTTATATAAGAAACGCTTACGTTTACCATCTGAACGAAATATTTTCGGCTGTGAAAAACGAATATACCGATTGGGATAAACCGATACAACATCCAATTAATATTCGAGATTCGACGATGGAAGCGTTAAGTGATGGACACACGGTCTCGCCTCTTGTGCGGGTGGCGTATCTTCACGCGAGACGTGGTGCTAGAACGTACTTCTTCCATTTCGGATATCAGACCAAAGACAGCGATTATCCTCAGGTAAATACTTTTTTCATAAAGTCGCTCTACCGCTTCCCTCAATCATTCCTGCTCATTTTTTGATTCATACCATATTCTTCCATTTCCTTTTCGTTCTTCCTTCGCTCAACTAGGATCTTTGCACCTCTCCTTTCTGACGATATGCACCATCCAAGGCCAAAATATTATTTATCGTTGAGCTCACGTTTCATAGATCTGTATAAAAAAACATGTGCTTATATAAAAATTCACTCACGCCTAAATAATTGAGACATTGAGCTGAAATTTTATAGAGGTATTTTGGAGGATTTTGTGTATATAGAAAAAAAATTCAGGACGTTGATAGATCTCGTAGTATTGGAAATACGGGGCAACAAATTTGTTCAAACATTGATGAAAAACATTTGTATGTTTGGAAATTAACTAACGCCTAAATAATTGAGACATTGAGCTGAAATTTCATAGAGGTATTTTGGAGGATTTTGTGTATATAGAAAAAATTAAAGACGTTGATAGATCTCGTAGTATTGGAAATACGGGGCAACAAATTTGTTCAAACATTGATGAAAAACATTTGTATGTTTGGAAATTCACTCACGCCTAAATAATTGAGACATTGAGCTGAAATTTCATAGAGGTATTTTGGAGGATTTTGTGTATATAGAAAAAAAATTCAGGACGTTGATAGATCTCGTAGTATTGGAAATACGGGGCATCAAATTTGTTCAAACATTGATGAAAAACATTTGTATGTTTAGAAATTAACTAACGCCAAAATAATTGAGACATTGAGCTGAAATTTTATAGAGGTATTTTGGAGGATTTTGTGTATATAGAAAAAAAATTCAGGACGTTGATAGATCTCGTAGTATTGGAAATACGGGGCAACAAATTTGTTCAAACATTGATGAAAAACATTTGTATGTTTGGAAATTAACTAACGCCTAAATAATTGAGACATTGAGCTGAAATTTCATAGAGGTATTTTGGAGGATTTTGTGTATATAGAAAAAATTAAAGACGTTGATAGATCTCGTAGTATTGGAAATACGGGGCAACAAATTTGTTCAAACATTGATGAAAAACATTTGTATGTTTGGAAATTCACTCACGCCTAAATAATTGAGACATTGAGCTGAAATTTCATAGAGGTATTTTGGAGGATTTTGTGTATATAGAAAAAATTAAAGACGTTGATAGATCTCGTAGTATTGGAAATACGGGGCAACAAATTTGTTCAAACATTGATGAAAAACATTTGTATGTTTGGAAATTCACTCACGCCTAAATAATTGAGACATTGAGCTAAAATTTCATAGAGGTATTTTGAAGGATTGTGTGTATATAGAAAAAAAATTCAGGACGTTGATAGATCTCGTAGTATTGGAAATACGGGGCAACAAATTTGTTCAAACATTGATGAAAAACATTTGTATGTTTGGAAATTAACTAACACCTAAATAATTGAGACATTGAGCTGAAATTTCATAGAGGTATTTTGGAGGATTGTGTGTATAGAGAAAAAAAATTCAGGACGTTGATAGATCTCGTAGTATTGGAAATACGGGGCATCAAATTTGTTCAAACATTGATGAAAAACATTTGTATGTTTAGAAATTAACTAACGCCAAAATAATTGAGACATTGAGCTGAAATTTTATAGAGGTATTTTGGAGGATTTTGTGTATATAGAAAAAAAATTCAGGACGTTGATAGATCTCGTAGTATTGGAAATACGGGGCAACAAATTTGTTCAAACATTGATGAAAAACATTTGTATGTTTGGAAATTAACTAACGCCTAAATAATTGAGACATTGAGCTGAAATTTCATAGAGGTATTTTGGAGGATTTTGTGTATATAGAAAAAAAATTCAGGACGTTGATAGATCTCGTAGTATTGGAAATACGGGGCATCAAATTTGTTCAAACATTGATGAAAAACATTTGTATGTTTGGAAATTCACTCACGCCTTAATAATTGAGACATTGAGCTAAAATTTCATAGAGGTATTTTGGAGGATTGTGTGTATAGAGAAAAAAAATTCAGGACGTTGATAGATCTCGTAGTATTAGAAATACGGGGCAACAAATTTGTTCAAACATTGATGAAAAACATTTGTATGTTTGGAAATTAACTAACGCCTAAATAATTGAGACATTGAGCTGAAATTTCATAGAGGTGTTTTGGAGGATTTTGTGTATATAGAAAAAAAATTCAGGACGTTGATAGATCTCGTAGTATTGGAAATACGGGGCATCAAATTTGTTCAAACATTGATGAAAAACATTTGTATGTTTGGAAATTCACTCACGCCTAAATAATTGAGACATTGAGCTGGAATTTTAGAGAGGGATTTTTGAAAATGTAGTAATCAGAACTTCAGTCCCTTCAATTTCTATATCTAATTATATTATATCGTATAAATAAATATTTCAAGCTAGTATTAATAATATACAGGGTTATTTCACGAATTAATCAATTTTTTTATATTATTCCGATTGTAACTGAACGTATGTGCCAATTGCACAGAAACCATTCGCTCAATTTTAAAACTTCATTTAAACGGAATATTTGCCGCTCTATTTCATACATAATGGTGCTTCTACACATTGACAGACAGTGCTGTAATTGGCTCAGTCATAATTTTCCAAATCGATGAATACGGAGAGAAGTGAAAGTTACGATTCATTGGCTTTCGCGTTCATATGACTTTCATCCTCTCGATTCAAAGGAAGAACATTATTTGATACAGTTCAAAAGCTGTAAGACGAGATTAAATTTCCTCTTATTAATTAATGAGCTCCAAGCTTTGTAGTGCATTTGTTAAACGGGTTTCATCCAAATTTATAGATTTGTGAAGGATTCTACCAGAAGAAATTCAATTTCTAAATCCAGAATCCGTCCAAAAATATATATTTAATTTTCTTTAAAAATATTCGATCTTCAGAGACTGAAATTTACAGTATGGTGTAGTGTAGTATTAACAGAGTTCTCAGTATGTATACAAATGAAAATTTGGATAAAGAGTTACACAGAGTTAGTCAAAAATATTCTAAAAAGCCTCTAATTTATCTTTATTAGTGATATCAATAATCTCATCAGTAATTTTATACTTATACCAAGAATTTTTCTTTATTTTCAGTTTGATTATTAATAAAAAGAATTTTTTTAGATCCTTTTTTAACTATAATTTATTTTTTCATTGAAATTTCTACCGCGCTAGTATCGATGTCAATGCGACTCTATTGAACCTCTGGTTGTATTCAAATATTTGGTTTTGGTATGTTTATTTTTGCCAGAATAAAATCCCATTCTGTATCTGCTAAATATTAATGACAATACATAAATCTATTGAGCTGCTTTTAGTTGTTATCAAAAATCCACATGGAAAATCTTTAATAATAACATACAGCAAAGAATTATTTATATAGGGTAGTTCTATTCTTAATAGGAGACACAAAAAAACAATCCTATCTCATAAAAAACCATTAAAATGTAGTATAAAAGAGAATAGTGGGTAATTTTCTAGATTATGCTATAGAAAAAATTCAATTGAGGTGCTTTAAAAGATTTTAAACCCGAAACTAAACAAAAATCGATTGTATGGGTATTTCAAGATCTAAATTCGAAGCATTTGAAAGCAAATTGTTGTTGTTTTTCCCAAATTACTAGACGTGTAGCCGCCGTTCCATTATAGTATCATACACCAGCATTTGTTTACAAGAAGTGTTCGGAAAAATCATTTTCCACCTCGACAATGCGATCTATCACACATCAGAAACATTTTTGCATAGTCAAAACATCGAATTGATGTCAGTCAGTCCTTATTTGAGTCCGTATTTCCGTAGATCAAAACAAAACGAGGTCAACGTTTTTTTACACCTTAAGAAGCGTTCAAATCACATTTCGAAATTGAATAGGAATGGGAAAAGGTTTTGAAAAACCCTAACCAATTATAAATGTTGGTTGTTATTTATATTTAATACATTCCTACAGGATTGAACAGGGTCACCCTAAATTTGAGTCTTGCAAACTCTATCGTAACATACAAGTTTTTCAAATTATACATTTTTATAATTTAAAGCAATTCCTTCTTTTAGTAATCATTATCTTAGGGGAATTTTGTTCGGAATGTTTTGTAGATGCGGATAAGTGAAACATTTTTCGAAAATGGTTTTACCTGATAAAATAATAAAATGAATATTCAAAAATAATCAACCCAGCCTTAGCAAACCAGGTCTTAACCATATTTTTATTTGAGTCTCGGTATGTTTTGATACAAAAATTCATTCTGTTGAAAATATGATGTACTCTAATTTCTATGTTATCTGTTGCAGCGTTTGGGAAGCATTCGTGGTGAAGATCTCACTTACATCCTTGGATTACCTCTAGTCGGCGGTCTTCCTCATTTTCCACAAAATTTCAGTCGTCAAGATGTGGGTATTGCGGAAGCTATGCTCAATTTCATCAGTAACTTTGCCAAAAGTGGAGATCCCAACGTACCGTCAGTAGATAATAAGGATTTGGCACCAGATTATGGTTCGAATCGAGAAAAAACTCGGTATAAAGGACTTGTTTGGGATCCGTATGAAATTGGTACTCAATTCTACCTTAGTGTCAGTGAGTATCATTGATTTTTTCATCTTTATTATACTAATTTCTGATTACGCCGTCGATTAGTATTTCCATTCCTATTTTTTTACCTGCAATGTACACGGAATGTCCCAGTTTAGACATATGACGTCAAACTTCATTTCTAATAAATTTAAAAAACTCTGTAATGTGTTAAAATTATATTTGCGTCTAAGTATGTCCTTAAAAAGGATTGAGATCTGGGAATCTCGATGTACATTCCAATAGGTAGAAACAGATTTATGGAAATGTGAGAACCACCGTCCTGTTGTGATTAGGAACATAGAATTTAAATGATTAACCCTTAAACCTTTGCACTTTGTTCCTTTTTTCACAGGACGACGAAATTTCATTGTAAATGTGTTGGTCACACTGTTTTACGTCCAACGAAAATTATAACAAAGTTTATCAACAAAAATTTTCAATAGTTTACATCTCATCAGTGAAATGGGGGCTCATTCAGGAAAGGTAATTTGTTTGTGTTTTTTTGAATGCTGTAAATTGTCACAACTTCATAATATTATACAATTATGGAGAGGAAATTGTTTATTTGATGCCCATTTATGATGCCTAATTTAAACAAACAATTCTGTAGATATAAAGCAATAAATACTAATTACGATCTGAATTTAGCCTCCATCAAGGAGCATTCGGCATTTTTGTATGGTAATTTGGAAAAAAAAACAGTTAAATAACTATATTTCAGTATCCCCTAAACTTTGAAACTTATAGTTAAAAAAAAGGTATAGCAGTTTAAGTGTTAAGAAATATCGTTCAATAATTTTATCGATAACCACCAAACAGAATATTTTCTACTAGATTGATCCTAACACGTGTCAATTTTGACTTCTCCAATGTATGAAATTGATATAGTTTAGGTCGTAAAACAATTATATAACATAGAATAGTTTGCTTTAGTATTCAGACGACTGTCTAAACGATGTTTTTCAAAATTTGTGGTTTAATTGAAGATAGAACCATAAAAATAAATGTTTACAATTTTTTTCAAGCTTTATAATATACAAAAAGGTTAAAAATACTTTAAAACTGCACATTTTCACTTTTTTATAAGTACTTTCTCTCAATAAACCCCAGATATAGTCTCCCATCATGTTTTCATGTTCATAATGTCCTGATTGAAACGTTTTCCCTGTTGTTTTGAATACATGGCATTAAAATGTTTTAGCACATCTTCTACTAACCTCTTTTCAGTCTAAATTGCGAACCAACGAACACCCCACTCCTAATAACTTGGAAAAAAACTTTTTCAAGTACTAAAAAGCTTCAGAGATTTGATCAAGTGTTTCATTAATTCTAGCTTAATGTGCAGAAGCGGCATCAGTTTTTTTCGTTTCAACAATCGTATCGAATTCTTCAGTAGTAAATCAACAAACTATTAGACGCCATCGAAAGCACTAAGCTTGTTGCTCGAAGCTATCCAATGATAAAATCTAAATTAACCAACAACTACTACAGGCGCGTCGACTAGTCACTCCAAGTCAAAGTTTGATCTTATCCGGTGTCTATCCACCACGCAGCTCCTAAAGAAACTCATGAACTACCTGAAAAATTGCAAACTAAGTAATAAAATTTAGATTTAACGATCGAATGTATTGAACCTCAATTACTAATAACTGTATCATTCAGTTATTTGACCTCAAATCCAATTACTATTATTATCTTCGACCATATAAACGTTTCCTTTGCTTACCATAGGATTATCTTTCGTTTAGTTCGTTCCCGGTCCAAGGATTATGATTCAAAAGTTGTGCTTTTCAAGCAAATATTCATCTTTTGATTGGTGGAATCTGACTGCTTTTGTCAGAGTACAAAAGATATTAGAAAAAATAAACGAATGGTTTGAAAGGAATATACAACAAAAATTAAAGAAAAAGACGATAAAAACAAAGAAAATAAAATGGATAAATGAAGGAAAATTTCAACGTGTTTCAACGAGAGTATTTAATGAAAAATATTTATAAGTAAAAGTGACTAACAGCTTTAATTTTTCAACGCTTTCGCTATTCGCATTGTGTGAACGGTCTTGATCGAAATCCTTTTGAAATGTCATAACCAGCGTCGTCGGCTACTAACTAAAGTTTTTTTTGTTGTTGAATGTATGCGCTTCGAGTACGAAAACAGCCTTCGTGCATTACTCAACTTTTCGTAATTTCGTGCAATATGAAGTTGTGATAAGCAGCAGTAAAATGAAAATATCACGAAGTTCCTAAATATGGCGTTCCAACAACGTATTTTCGCTAGAACAAGAACTACGTGACACGACTTCCAAATTAAATAAACTCACTACATTTGTGACATTCAATAAAATTAGGTCATAACAAGCAACGAAGAAAAGACATCGAGATTAAATCGAATGTAACTTGAACAGACAATTTTAAGAGACATCTATATCAAGATAATCAACTAATTAGCTTCACAGATATGAAGTTGAGTATATTCACTGCTTCTCTATATATATGGTGATTGATTAGTACCATAAATTTGAAAATTTGAAGTATTATAGCCATCATTAGTCTCCATATTTCATAACGAGTTTCCACGGGACTCCAAGACTCCAATAGACGACATAGATGTCGATCTGAGCACAGCACCGGGTACCTCGTAAAGTTTTCCTCATAATATTCGTGTTCAGAAACATCGAGAACATTGGAGTAGGAAAATTGAACTCGTTTCCATTATTTCTCATTCGTAATTTTTGTTCTGAGGCTCTCCCGAATCAATGCATTATGTTCACGCGTCTCACTGCTCATAAATTCATACATTTTGTGTTTTTTTTTCTCGACCATAACCCCCTACACACTAACTACTTTCTGCCTGATCTAGAATGAGTATTAGTAACAAAAGGTTTTTGAAAGATATCACTTAATACCAGAAAACTTGAATGCTTATGGGTATGCTACTAATTTGCTTAAGAAATACGGAAGAGATTTGGATGCCTAATGAAAAGCGCTTTAAGAAAAACCAGTTAAACCTGCATTAAAAAACAATACATAGTTTGAATAAACAAAAATAATAGGAAAGGAATCCGCTCGATCGAGATCTTCACAAAACAGATGGGCTACGAGCAAGCTATTCAAATAACCTCCTGGGAAACACAGCAGATAGTAACAGACCGGTACTCCTACTGCAGAGATATTGCAAATATGATGAAAAGACATCAAAAACTCAAAATAGTTCGCCGGGTACAAGATCTGGTGAATATAGTGGGTGGTTAACCAATTTGAAGTAACTTTAAGTTAAAATAAAACAGTTTTCACCATTAAATCGAACAACCAACTACTAGGTATTGATAAAGAACGAAATTCAAAATGAAAAGTCATCAAAAACTCAGATTAGTCCGTCGGGTACAAAATCTGGTGAATATAGTGGGTGGTTAACCAATTTGAAGTAACTTTAAGTTAAAATAAAACAGTTTTTACCATTAAATCGAACAAACAACTACTAGGTATTGATAAAGAGCAAAATTCAAAATGAAAAGTCATCAAAAACTCAAAATAGTTCGCCAGGTACAAGATCTGGAGAATATAGTGGGTGGTTAACCAATTCGAAGTAATTTCTAGTTAAAAAAAAATACTTTTTACAAATAAATCGAACAACGAACAACTAGGTATTGATAAAGAGCGAAATTCAAAATGAAAAGTCATCAAAAACTCATAAATCATTTAAATGAATCGATGTAATGCTTATGTTTGTTTTTAAGTAGACATTCGTTGGAATATCCAACGAATTAAGACAACCTCTATACGTTGTATCGGCGCATTAATAGAGGCCTAACTAGAACAACATAATATTTTATCCAAAAACATTACAGCCTGTGTGTTTATATCATTTTGTACTTGATGAGGTACACGAATGAATTTCTATTATTAATGATTACATAATTAAACTTGTAATCCATTAATAAAATCAAATTTATCCTGGAATATTTGTATCGTAAACTATTCGTTCCAATCGCCCGTATTACTAAAAATGAAAATATAATTTCAACAATAAATTTTCAATATAACTTTTTAAAACAAAAGCCAATGATCGCGGTTGCTTCTAGTTTAGTTTCAATTTTGCGAATCTCTGGAAATATTCTGTATGTTGGTGTTGTTGCTGTTGCTCATTTTCAGCTTCCCAATCCTTATCATATATTTTTAGCTCAATTTAGTCCTGGACGAAGCTGTGGAACATTTGGGGGATTATTTTCTTTTGGTACAAATGGTTATTCTAGCAAATAAGTGACAAGAGGCTAGATACGGTCAAAATATTATTCTTTGGGGATGGTATTTGATAATTATTTAATAATAACTATTTAAATATGCGCAATATTTCTTTTTTGGTTTATATTTCACACCATTGAGACAATTTTCTATGTCATCCGTGTAAATTTGAATGTGGCAGGGTGAAATATTTTTCGTCATCCATGATCAGAAGTCTGCTGGCGTCTTCTTAATGCACAGCAGCGTACCGGAATTCTGCGCAACTTATCTTCAGTATATTTTAGATATTTCTTCCTTTTCTCTTCATTTCTCGATTGATGGTCATGTGGAAACCTGCGAGTTGATGTTCCCAATTTGTCTTTTGCACATTTCACCAATCTATTTGACTAAGCCAATCCACTTTTCGGAAGGTTTGACAAATATTTGACTGAATATATTTACAATTTCAGTTTTTGATAACTTTTTTGGATATCTGGCTTGTACTCCATATCTAAGTGAAAAATTGGAAATTAAAGCATTATAAAACCTGTATTTTTTTCATGACAACTAGATTCAAAGTTATATAGAATTGAAGGCAATGAACTTTTTCCGAAAACTCTCGTTTCATAAGTTATGGTAGCAATGTAGGTAATTTTCATATATACAGTCAAATATATTTTACTTCAAGAAATTGAAGGGTCTCTCAAACTCCCATAATATCAATAATTTTTTTACCCAATAATACCGATATTTACAATAACACATTGTTGTTAAACAATCCAAATACTAATGAGGAATTTGACATATGAGAGGTTGGATATTGTGGAACAAGCAATGGGAGGAGTTGTCTAAATCTAAGACACAAGAGAAACTCCAATTTATGTGAAAAGGGCACTTTCCGTAAAGGAGTCTGAATCGTGTAACTTTCTCGTTTGTATTGAAAGAAAATGGAAATGCGGATAATTTATTCCATAATCATTCAATGAAATAATAATGGAGCGTATGAATTTTGTTAAATTTACTCTACATGTTACACATTCATTTCTTCTACAATCTGTAATTATTATTATTGATAAGCTACTACTTTCAACCAGCGCAATATTTGATGTTTTAATTGAAGCCATTATTATCTTTTTGTAACTCGCCTTTAGAACCAAAATTTTCCTACGCCGCTTGTTCAATTCTATCGTCGCTGTTAAATATTTCACCCTCAAACTCGATCTTCGGCATAGCGAACAAAAAATAGTCAGAACGGATCAGATCAGGGCTATATGGTGGGTGTTAAATTTTTGTGAATCTACAGTAGCCTTGCAAAGCAAACGCCCACAGTTGTGGGCTTATCTTCTCGATGCAAATTAATTTTCTAATGATTCCCAGCGAAACTAATTTTTAATTATAATAAATGATAGAGTCGAGTAACTGTGAACAGCCTCCAATTTGTTTTTGATTTGTGAATTGCATTCGAAGCTTCTCTAATGACAAAAAAATCCGCGAAACTCAATTTGAGATATTTTAAAAAACAATTTCACTTATTGATAGAGCTGGAGCGCTGCTCCACGTGTAACAAACTGTATGGACTGGATTTTTCACTTCTTTGAGTGAACAGATCGCTATAATTCGAATGAAATATCTGCCAGGATCCATTTTTGTATCGTTTTTATGATAATAAGAAAGATAGAGCGCTCTATCCCAGACTTACAAAATCGAGATGCAACCATCTCCAAAGATTATCAATGTTACAAGCAAACTGATTTGATTATTTTTCGATTATAACCTATATAATGATAATTTGCGTTTCAAAATGAGAAATTAGAGGATTTTGAGACTCTATATTCAATTACTACATTTGGTAATTCAAATCAATTTCTGTATAGGTTCATTTACCAGCTGAAGTAATTCTACCACATCATCTGGTTGTGAAAACTCCGATATCCGAACAAGTAAATAGACAGCCGATAGGGTAACCTCTCTAACCACAGCTTGAGCTGGATTATTGGAACGTTTGGTTGCCTTAACAATCGAAATAATCAGTATTCACCATAATCATGTATTATACACACCGTGCTGTAACTAATCTTATATTTAAAAAGTAGATTTTCCATTTCTTTTTCATCTTTATCAAAAAAAAAAGTGTTCTGATGGAAACACAAGACAGAGAAAATGGTTTTTACTTGAAAACAAGAATATCAAATACCATAATACAAATTAATCAATAATTTGATTATTATTTTATACCAGCATCGACTATAATTTAATAGTTTGAGATCAAAATATTCCGAAATCGGTATACAACAAGTTTTTGTATAATATTGAGTTGACATATACCCATCTGACAGTTGTAAACTTGAACTCTGGACGATTTTACGTGTACAAATATTGCAATCCAAACTTTTCTGGCCAAATTTACCTTGCCAAAAGGTCATCTTACTCCTATCTGGCCGAATTTAGCACACTGAAAGGTCATATATTTATTTTGTGACTGAATTTACCACACCAAATGATCTCAGCTGCTATCTGGCCGAAGTTGCCATACCAAAAGATCATCTATTTGGTATCTAGCCGAATTTACCACACGAAATGGTCGTCTAATTGCTATCTGGCCGAATTTACTACACCAAAACGTCATATATTCACTTTCTGGCTGAATTTACCACACAAAAAGATCATCTACTTGCTATCTGATCAAATTCACCACACCAAAACGTCATATATTCACTTTCTGGCCGAATTTACCACACCAACGTCATATATTTACTTTCTGGCTGAATTTATCACACCAAATGGTCATCTAGTTGCTATTTGGCCGAATTTACCACACCAAAAAATCATCTAATTGCTATCTGGCCGAATTTACCACACCAAAAAATCATCTACTTGCTATCTGGTCGATTTATCACACCAAAAGATCATCTACTTGCTATCTGGCCGAATTTACCACACCAAAAGATCATCTACTTGCTATCTGATCGAATTTACCACACTAAAACGTCATATATTTACTTTCTGGCTGAATTTATCACACCAAATGGTCATCTAGTTGCTATTTGGCCGAATTTACCACACCAAAAAATCATCTAATTGCTATCTGGCCGAATTTACCACACCAAAAGATCATCTACTTGCTATCTGGCCGAATTTACCACACCAAAAAATCATCTACTTGCTATCTGGTCGATTTATCACACCAAAAGATCATCTACTTGCTATCTGGCCGAATTTACCACACCGAAAGATCATCTACTTGCTATCTGATCGAATTTACCACACCAAAAAATCATCTAATTGCTATCTGGCCGAATTTACCACACCAAAAGATCATCTACTTGCTATCTGATCGAATTTATCACACCTAAAGATCATCTACCTGTTATCTGGCTGAATTTAACAAATTTGTTGTATCCTTGAAGATATAAACATGATAAATTAAAGAACACACTCAAAATGCATTACTCCAATATAAGTAAACATTCTGTTTATATGAAAATTCGAAGGGACGTAGAATCTAATATTTCTCAACGTTACGGTCGTTGTGGATTCTTGTATGATAAAGTATCGTTATTTCGAAGTGAAACTAAAATTTGATGGTCCTATTCCGAGGACGAAATTGAGAGATATAACATGTGTCCTAGGATTGTAGATATACTTACATAATTTTACTTATTTTGGAAATTGCTTTTGACGATAAAAACTCGGTTGGCTTTAATATATGATTATGTGGATATTTGTCAGATAATTTACATGCGCTCCGTTCGTTTATCGAGGAATAAAACGTAAATAGTAGTGGCAGATAACGTGGAAATTGTAACAAAAAGTTATTTACTATATTTGTATGCTGTTTATCTACTGGAGACACTGTTCGCACTACTACTACACCAACCTAAATAAATACACTATCTATGTGCGTTTCGACAATAAAGTTATCTTCTTCAGACACTGAAAGGGAAGTAGAAAATTGGTACGGGGCTGAAAATTTACCTGATGTTCTTGAGCAAGTCAATCTAGGTAATCGTCATGTATCATCCACTCTTTTCGCCTGATTTGGCCATATGTGGCTTCTGGTTATTATTTAACATAGAGGAACATCTGTATAGAGATATTCTTCAATGATATCCTTTATAATTTGACAAGACAACTACTAGAAAGACTCCGAATATAGTTTTGAATTAAAAAAAATAATAATTTCACTTTTTCACGCAAATTTTTTTAAACCAAATTTTACAGTAGACACAAAAAACTTGAGGATACAAAAAGCTGAATGAGCTGAATTTCGATAAAATAATTGAGGAAAAACAGGACACGGAATGCGGTTTGCTGTAAACAAAATGGCTGTATGGAGTTGCGTGGTTTTTGTAGTTTTTCTGTTAGATGTGTTCAGAAATTATCTTATCTGATAATATCAAAACGTTGATATTGGAAGAAAATCGAGCCTCAAAATCAATTTCAAGGAATTATTGTTCCCACGTTCAACTTCTACAATGTTTTTTACTTTATTGATGAATTTGGCTAATCACAATTTCTAAAGGTGTTGAGATTAGGAGCCGAAATAGCTAAGGCAGCTTCATAGATACTTCGAACCCTCTTCAATACCAATATACTACCTTCTACAAGGCTCATATTCATACTCGGCTCCCAAGTACACCCTTAAGATTCTCGACCAAGAGTTTTACTACCTCGGCAGATGTTTTTCCGAGCCCTCCAACATAATAAAATGGAGCAATATCTAGAAGATCTACTCCACAGGTACCGAGTTTAACTGCAAACGCTCAGAATCTCAATTCATCGGGACTCGTTCCTTTGGAGAAGTGCAAACCTGTTAAATCAAGAGCTCAATATCAGTATTAACAAATTTTTCGACGACATCCTCTATCCGATTTACCTCATAAGGTAAATTTAGTACAGTAAACAACGGATTTGTTTTTTTTTTGTATCTATATATGGAGGTCCAATGAATTAACGTTTGATTTGAAGTAAACTTTTTCTAATGATTCAGTTGGAAGCACCTAACACGGATTTTAACAAAATAATAATCAAACTCCCCCTCTACATGTCTGTCTTGGCGGAATTTGCTTTGTTTATCAATTACTGAACTTTCTACCTTCGATCCCAATTTGTTATCTAGCTTTGGGAAGAATTTTATCATTTTTTCGTTATTATTGTCAATATTATCAGCAAAAGAAAAAGTTATATCATTTTTTCATCTTCTCTTCCACTGTATCATATTTCTTTAACTTCAATACGAAACTAGTCAACCATATATCCAAAAGAAACGTTTACAAATAATATATCGGAGGAACTTTCACTTTACAAAGTATATCCGGTTTCGTTCTTGAAGTGCAAACAAAAAAAAAAAGTATGAAATCGAACAAAAAAGTATTACCACAACCTAATAACTTTGAGTTAAGGGTGGAAAATGTTATTTGGAATATAATTTGTCCTTCTCCGCGTTTGTCCTCAATTATGTTATTTACCTGATTTTCAATTAGTACATATCTCTAGCTGACATCGCTGATTTAAGTCATTATCTTGTCTAGTTTGGGAAGGTCCCAGTTTAACGACATTTCTAAGCTCGTTCAACTTAATGACCTAACAAGTTAATCGGATTTGCCAGAAAACAAAAACGTCTAGAAATCTCAAGACATATCATTAATCAACGGAACGCAGGGATGTTGAGAAAGATAACCCCCGAATTTGGCCAATATATATATATATATATATTGTATACTAACTCTATAACTTATACGTTAAAAAAAATATTTTCTTATCTAGGCGTTGTTTCAAGAATTTATCAATGAAACATGCTGTAGAAAAGTGTGTATTTATATGCGAAAAATTTTTTAAAAATATCCGGGAATTGAAATTATCATAAATTGTAATTATTTGTACTATGTACTATCGATAAAATAAACCAAATTCAATTTTTTTATATAGTAACATGATTTTCGATAGTATGCAGTTCAATTAGAAATATTTGGTTATGTTTCAACACCCCGTGAAAGTATTTTCAATAAATTATTACAATTTATGATAATTTTTTTCAGAATGTTTCTTTATGGCGAACGGTTTAACGATCTAAAAATCTAATTATCTCCTAAACAATAAATTTTATCGAGTTGAATAAAGAGTAACTTTTTCATTGTTATATTTAGATTATACAGATTGTCCCTGTAAAAGTTACAGATTCAGCATTCAAAATTATAATCACAGATTAATAGAAAGCATCATTGAGGTCAGCGGGGGCTACAGATTTGAAGATATATCATTATAAACCAAAAGACAAACCAGGTCTAGGTACACCATCAAAAAGATTGTATGAGTGCCTCAAGAAAAGCTGGGAAATTAACTAACTGATGGTAACTACCTCATGAACGATTTCCTAGACAACGAATTGGAAGGAAAAGCTTCATCAAACGGTTTGCAAGATCTCCTTTGTAGCCTGGATTTCTTATTGTAAAGATTATTTGACACGAGGTCTATAAAAACCAGAGAGCGGTTCTAAAAAATTGTTCATTTCGTGTGAAAGAAAGTGAAGAAGTGTTAAGGCTAGTTGTATGACCTATAGTTCTGCTCAGAGAATGCTTTCGTAGGATGTGAGTTACTGAGAATCCAGGCAACTTTTTATAATATGAGATCATGTCTTTGCAACTACAAATATAGCCTAAACTAGAGGTTAGGACGATGAACAAACTGGAGATATTTGAAATGAAGACATAACATGTTACAAAAGGTCCAAATGCAACTTTTAGAAGTGACGGAAGCATCGATCGTAGCTCAGAAATTTTCGAGACTGAACAGTCATAAGAATTTTTCCGTTTGGCACGTAAAAGAAGAAGAAGCGGTTATTTTAAGAGCAGTATAAAGTCCCAATTAGGTTTGGCGGGGTGCTAAAAATGGTAATGAAGAGGTCCACTGTGTATAGACCACAATTCGTTGGAATTTTGTTTAATATTTCATTTGTATTATCACGGACACATTTTACATTGTAAGAATAGAAATTAAACTGAGATGGCAGAAAGTATTTATCGTCCTTTTTAGCTCCCCGTGGATATTTACCTCGCCATTTTATATATCTGTTGTTTTGGTAACAGTGCCTAAAGGAATAATAATAATAATTTCTAGAACCGCCATCATTAATCAAACGGAATGGATGAAAGCAGGGGCGTGGTACACAGGGATGAAAAATTCTCCTTGGGGAGTGTTAGAACTTCATTTATCATTTGGAGTTAAGATACTAAGCTTGAATACGGATTATATTCTTTGACAAAAAGTAATTGTTTTACACACTTTTCGTAGAGAATGGGAAACGAAATGGTATAAAAAAGGAGAGTGGTGGATGTTCGGGATCTTTAGCTTCGCGATGTCGCAACTAATAAATAATCTTGAAAGAAAAAAAAACGAATAAATTATATCAACTTCTTTCGTTTCAATCAGATACCATTTTCAATAAATTTGATAAAATTACAATCGGAATCGAGAGACATTATTTTGGATGCGAAACTACGCTGGAAAGTCTAAGTCAAAAAGAAACGTTAAAACAACAATTTTTTGATAATAAACGTCAAGTAAATACACATACGAAGATGGGGCCTTCAATTCTAAGATCCAAGTCCTCAAAGCACAACAAAAAACCGGATCCTGATAACATAGAAGGTGAAATATTGAGGTTAATGTGCTCAACAGAGAATCAATTCTTGATCAATGTTAATGTTTTAACCACCATCTAAGATAAGAGGAAATATTCCTGAAGGCTGGTTGAAGTCGAGCTTTATCGCTATCTCTGAAAACTAGATGCGATAAATTGTGAAAAATGCCGCCTAATAAGCTTAATAAATCATATTTCAACATCTCTGAAACGCAATTTGGTTTTCGTAGCGCACTAGACAAAGGAAACCATCTTTAACATACATGTTCTCATCAAAAAACGCACACCTGTGGTTTATCGATTTCTCCAAGGCTTCCGATAACGTCAAACATGAAAAACTTATCGAGGTTCTTAGAGGAAAGATATTCAAAGTTTATTCAGCAGAGACATTCCTGTCAGGAAAGGAATACTATCAAATGGTATCAAAATCAACGGAGAAGCAATCAATAATATTAGATATGCCGATGATACAGTAATAACAATGAAGTGAAGATGATGGACCTATACCAGTTCGTCTGGTGATAATTGGTCAAGAAATATATCGAGTAGAAACGTCCACGTATGTCGGAATCACAGTAAACTCGAAATGGAGCCGGGCATCAGAAAAAACGATCAAAGATAAAAAGATCTAGTGCCGCTATTAACAACATGAAGAAACTATATACAAGCAAAGATATTTCGGTACAACTAAAATTAATACTAGTCAGGTGCTACTTTACAAAGTCTGGTAACTTTCGATATATGGGCGTATTTTGAAAATATCGTGGACAGAGCACCAGTACGGAAATTGTGCAGAGACTGGGGAATTATAAGGAAGTCATCTTTATAGTGAAAAAAAAAAACGAAAACTGGAGTATTTTGGCCACGTGATAAACACCGTGTTTTGCAGTTGATTCTTCAAGTCTAAGTGGATGGTAAGAGGGGACCAGGGAGAAAACGGCATTCATCGTTGCACGACCTATGCCAGTAGTTTGGAGTATCATCTATTAATCTGTTTAGAAGCATAGTAAACTAGATAAGAATAGCTTTGTTTTTTGAAAAAGAAATGGGTGGCATTTATTATGATCTTGGACGATTAATCTATAGAAATTTCTCATTTCTGTGATATACATCAATCAAAATACAGAAAGAAATATTTGATAATCTATATACATTATTGTATTCATAGTTATCGTTAATTATCACTAATTCAGTAGAGTTGTTAGTACATTTGGAGTATTCAAGTTCGGTGATATCCAATTCCACTAGTGGCAATGGTGGAAAATCGCGTATGATGACAATTAATCCGATGTGACATTTCCTCTTTCGCTTTGTTTGCCAATCGATTACCACCGATGACAAAAAAAGGAAAAACAATGTAGATTCTATACTAAATTCATATTTGGTCTCAATATTTCTGAAAAACGTATTTATACATGGACGTTTGGAACAATTTGTGTTGAAATGAATAACTTTTCAACTAAATTTCTCAATTCTTTTCGATTTAACCTGGTAGAATAATCCAGGGAGGTAATTAGCCACACATGTCGGGCGGAAGTACACAAATCAAGATGATGAATGATTCAAAAAATATTTATTTACCCTTACCAATGTTTCCCAAACTTTTTTATGCCACGCTCCACCAAAGCCCTTCCAAAATTGGAATTTTCCTAAACCGTGATAATATTTATACTGAAAACAGTCTGACGCAGTTCTCCAAAGACTGAACTTGTAAACCTCTAGTCTCTGAAGACGACAACTTGGTTATCGAAACGCGTATCAGACAGTATAATTGTGAGTGTTGGTATAGTGCTAAATTTGTGTTCAGTATAAGATTTTTTCTATAATAAATAATCCACATTCAGTTGAATATGGAGATGGAAACATCAACAATTAAAAACAGTTAATGAATGACACGAATTAAATAATCAGAAGTGAATGGATTTGGTTGTTATGTCAGTAAAAAATTAGAAAAATTTTGAAAAAACCTCAATTAACTCAATAAGTCTTTTTCTACGTATTAATCTTAAGGATTTTCCAAATGGAGAGGCTCGTCATGGAAACTAATCGACACGCTAAAAACGATTGTAGAATCATCTTGAAGGACGATGTACAAGTTTATTGGCGTATTCGGAAGTATTTCTCTCGTAGATGATCAGAAAGACGTTGCCTGGTTCAACCAATTCCAAAGTCAGATACCCTCTGTGCCATTAACTCTTCTTAATCGGGGATAGCTTGTCCGGATACAGTAGGCTCTTGTGAAAAGACTGGTTCTATTACTTTTTCTTTTTGGAGTTACCCCCGAGAGAAAACAACCCCACCTCCTCGATAAACGCTTCTCCATCGAAAGTTACTTGATCCTTAAATTTGGTTGATTCATCTTCACCGAAACGCTATCAAATTCCGATGCCATCGGGGCAAACTGAAAAGCTTTGACTCATCTGTTTGTAATTCACAAATTCTGCAGATTTATTATGACCATAACATGGAGATGACCGAGTGTAGTTAGAAATGGTCAATCACCAATCGTATTTCGGTTATTTCAGAACGTTTTCTAGTAGAATGTTATTCATATCAAGATGATGCACAAAACTAAGTATCAGGATCAACTCTTGATTGAGGATTGTGATTTTACATAGATGTAATTCGTAAATGTTCAATATTTAGACTGATTTGATTCCAAATTATAGTATCGCACTTTATAATCCAAAACACAACTAGCATATTCGATTTTCTATCTGTCTAAATGCATTAGTAGATTTTTTTTTTAATTTCCAGCATCGAAGCCGAAGATGAAGAGTCACTATCGAGGTCATAAGATGGCGGTTTGGCTCAATCTAATCCCGCAACTTCATCAGCCGGGCGACGACGACGTCACAATGAGGCACCACCATTTTCACGAACGCGAACCTCATTATTACGCAGGTTTGTCAAACTTATAACTAATTGTTTCCTTTTAATTTAATTATCACTAACAATTACACTGTCCGACGCGCGTTTCGATAACCAAGTTATCGTCTTCAGACTGTTTACCTTCAGTCTCTGAAGACGATAACTTGGTTATCGAAACGCGCGTCGGACAGTGTAATTGTTAGTGTTGGTGTAGTGTTGGTGTAAACCAGTATATTCAGTTGTTTTTTTGTTTCAAATTCCGATGGGCTGTAAAGAAGGGACGGGTGAATATACAAAAATGATTTTATTATATGGCATTTCTTTGAACTCCACGTCAGCTTGGAAGCGCCGCCCTTCGAGAGATGAAAATCACTGGGTGCTAAGTTATCGTGGATGAGAACCATTCAAGAAATCTTTATGCCTCTTCGTTCTTTTTGAATAGCTCACTTCAATAGCTCACAAACTCAGAAAACATTTGCCATAATCTTTTGAAAATCCGTTTGAATTTTGTGGATCTCTATGAAGAATAAGTGTACATCAATTGCTGTGTCGCTTATAATTCATGTCTCGACACCTGTCACAATGAATTTACAAAAAAATCTGTTTCATCAGTTGTGTGACGGTCAAGGAACTTCAAAGCTGCACCGAGTCGGCGAGATTCGTGGTTTTTCAGTCAACATCGTTGTTACCAGCGAGCGCAAACTTTTCTGTAGCAGCGCAACTATCCAGTAATGATAGAGTACAGAGAACCTTGGAGTTTCTCTAACCACTTGGTTGACTCGTCCTTGAGCTGCTTCATCATAGACGCCAGCTCGGCTATCTTGAGATTTTCGACACCATTCATCACACCTCATGCATGTATCTCCATACATTCGACTATTTTATCAAAAGCTTCTCTGATTATTTCATGCTATTCTTGATGTACTCCACACACCTTTCCATACGTTTTTTCCATTGATCGAAGCACTCCTGGAAGTCTTCTTTGGTTAGCGCCTTTAGGAGCTCTGCTTTACCGTTTCCATCAACTCAAATCGGGTTCCTTTTCAAATAAGATCTTTTTCTAATCTTTGCAGTCTTCCAAGGAAATCTGAGCAGACCCGTTGACGTAAAAGCTTTTGATCGGGAACTAGATTTTTTGCCATTAACTTCGGACTAATTTTTGTCATTAGTAATTCCTCGTGGTTTTTCTAAACGTTTCTTTATCGACGTTTACAGACTCGGCAATCATCCGGATGATCATTCGACGATTTGATGTATAATTTGGTTGATTTTTGTCATTGTTTTCGGAGTTAAAACAGTCACAGGGTGACCTAGGCGCTGGTCATCTTCAGTGTCCTCACTAAAGCGTTTACATCACTCAAAAACAAGCGCACGAGATAGATAATTGTCCCCATAGGCCTCATGTAATAATTTATAGCATTCAGTCGGAGTTTTTTTCAATTTAACGAGAAATTTTTATCTTCCCTGTTGACTATTTCGTGGGTTTTATTCTTTAATTCAATATCTTTATCTGCGTTTTCGATAATCTACTCTTTATATTGTTGTTGTTTTTATATATTCCACGTTTTCTTCTTTTGTTTTATGACTATTTATTTCTTGTATTCTTCTCTGTTAATGTCGTTCAAGTAGTAAATTTATTTTAAATAACCGAATTAGAATATCGATTAAGTTTGCCGTTTCGCGTTCTGTTTCCAATTCTGTCTGACGTTAATGGAACTATTAGAGAAAATCAACGAAGTTTAACAGAATCGCCGTTAAAAGTATTTGTTTACTTTCTGTAAACCGGAAGAAACTATATAACCAACTTTAGTAATTACTCTGCGCCGACAAGCTTGAAATTTATTAGAAAACTTTCACATACATATGGGCGAAGTTTTTGAAGACAGTTACATTAGCGTTTAACGTGCTTCTAAAAAGGACATTTCCGTTACGAGCAGTTTTGTCTAGTTATTTGAGGAAAATACATTAAAATAGTTCTCTCTGTTTAGTTCTAAAGTCGGAATGGAGAGTTTCGGAAGCTTTTACCTCGAAGAAAAACTACCGACTTATTGACGGATTAAATTGTTTTACCAATCGAAGAAACAACAGGAGAATCGCATCAATAAAAAAGAAATAAATAAACAGAATCGCGAATAAATCCCGAACGTTTTTATGTTTATAAGTAGACGTTAAACAATTCGTTATAGCTACAATTTTTTCGCGTGATTTCAATTCGAAACAAAAACGTAAACTCTAAGTGTGTGATTTCAGAGATAAATTCCGTGCTGTCGGTAAAACTAATAAAATAAACAGTAGGAGACTATTAAGTAATCCAGGAGTCTTTGTCAGAACCAAATCTTGGCTACTCTACATTCATCGAAATATATTGAGTTTCTAACAGAAGAAAACGAAGCCACTAATTATACAACTGAATTCTTGAGTTCTTTAGAATGAAAAATTTATAACCCATCCAAAATAATGATAAGAAAACTGATTATAATTCACGCACCGATAATCAAATTAAAGATGAATTAGTTCTAATTATTCCAATGATCCTTGGCGATTTGTCTTGTCTTTACCACAAAAATTAACAAATCACATGATAAATCCCTGACTGTGTGTAGCTTCAATATAAAGAACAGTCCTTTGGAGGGGCCCTGTATCAAAATTAATTGGGGGGCCCAAATGAAGGGTAAAATTCCTCCTAGAAATTGACTAGCCAAACAATTCAAATTAAATGTACACTTTTCATGCCTTTTTTTCGACAAATTGATTTATTAAATCATCTATAGCTGAAGACGAAGTCTGATAGCCGTTCCTACACCATCGAAGTCGTTAGGTGATTTTTTATCTGTTTTAATTTTGAAAAACTTCTTTCAGCTGTTGCGTTTTTAACTGAAAGTATCAAGAATAGAAAGCATGCTGTTATTACCTCTGGAAAACTTGATGCAAGGCTATTGAATTTCATCAGCAATAATTCCATGACTTCCTTAATGGAATGAATTTATTGAATTTCAGATTTAAAGCATGTTTTCAGAGCAATATAGGAGTTTCTCCGATTGTGTTACTTTAGAGGCTTTTGTAGCCCCGTATCACTGATACGGCTAATACGGCGATATCTTTCTCAAAGTCGTTTTATGTGGCATCCATTTTCTTCCTTATTGGTCCAAAAGAGAAAATGTCGTATACCACGAGGTACTTAAATGATGAGGATTAAACCTACTGCATTCCATGCTACACCATATGTACCTTAGTACGAAATAATTTTTGGTAGGGTTTTGTATTAAAAATGATTTGATATTCAATATTTAGCTCTGATTTAGCTCGTGATTAGAGCCAGAAAATTAGATGGTAATTTGAATTTGAATGTGCTTCTTCCAGATAAGACGTTGGTCAAAACGTAGACCGAGATATCTGGCGTCTGTTACAATTACAGGTAGATTAGGTACGGTGCCGTTTGGTCAATCTAATTTGACTTTACTTTTCATCATTCACCATTAAATGAATTAAGTTAACAAATGGGGAAATTGTCGTGTTATTGGTTTTAGGTGTAGAGTAGGACAACAAGGGCACAAAAACAGAACCTTGTGGAATACTGGGGTTGATATAACAGAGACTTAATGGTTCGTTATTAAATTCGATACAAGTTACTGGATATTTTGGTTTTTAATTCATTAAGCAACCCAGATTTTATCGAACTATTGAGAAATGTCCAAGGATAAAGTTTTTGGAATGCCATTTACGTTTTGATGGATTTGTTTAGTTGTGAAAAACCAAATTTATGTTTTATTAACAGTACTAAAGAAAATATTATTTTTGTGATGCATAAAATCGTTGCGGGAATATCGAAAGCAAAAATTCTTCCATCTTAAGTTTTGGAATTGAAGTTTTCTATTTTAAAACACATTTTTAACTTTTTTAAAGCATATATTTTTCATATTTCCTAAAATAAAGAAAAAAAGGTTTGTATTATTCAGAACAAAGTATTAGTTTGAATATAAAATCGATAATACAAACCCAAAATATATTAATTTAAGGTAGTAGGTAGTTAGTTCTCTCCGATCCTTAACATTGTAAGTAGATACTTTCGAATTCATAACGTATTTAGTTTTTTTTTTTATAAATATACCTAAACCAATCTATAACACGACATTCATTGACTGTTCAGCATTTCGGAGTTATTAGATATTACAGCTACTCTTTTCGTCTTCACAAACAGTTTATTTTGACGTTTATTGAATTTTATATAAATGTCACCATGTCTTTTATCAATAAAGAAATTTCAGCATTGATATATAACTTAGAAACCACTTTTCAACATCGTATTACGTGTGTCTCGAACGCTACTTCTGATGGAACTAGAAAATTCACTGTCAATTTGCTCTCTTCTCCTATTCCGGGATAAGAAAAGAAATTTTCGGTAAATTTTTAATGGTACAATATCTCTGCCATTTTTGTTGGCGTTATGAACTTGAGCTGATGGTTTGTGTAACATAAATAAAAAGTATATAATTTATGAGACGTCTTGTCATACAAGTAGAATAAAATGATTGAGGCACAACTAGGACAATAAAAAGGATGTTGAATTTCAGAAAACGGTTATTCCAGATTTGGTATTATCTTTCTATGTTTATAGAATTTTTTTATACGAAAATACAATCGTAGTTTCAGTAAAATTTGTTTTAGGAAGAGATTCTTGGAATCAAAATAAGATTTATAACCTCTATAGGGGGCTTTTGACCAGTCCAAACCTTTTTCTATTGTTCTGTACAACTTATGGTTATTAAAGACCAATAAATGACTTGTAGTAGTTATAATTATGGGAAATATTTAGATTTTATAATATTAATTGAGTCTTATCACTGCATAACGCCGAAAAGTTATACGCCAATCAACTAAATTTCAATTTTTTCTTTTTGTAAGTAACACGATGTTCGACAGAATGCAATTCGATTTGTTTGATTGTGTTTAAAGCCCGTTTAATACGGATTGCCGGTACGCTCTTCGATTCCTTACCCTCTGACGGAGAGCGTGCCGGCGCGCTCGTTTCCCTTCACTTTACGACTCGACACCAAACTATCCGTTACAACCAAAGGACTCAGATTTGTACTCATATGATTCTCGAAGAAACAGTGTTTACCGTTTTAAGATCGGACAAGTAAAAATGTGTTAAATAAGTTGACATTTATTCTAATTAAAAATATATAATTTCCACATTTCGTTCAGTCTATTTTATAAAACTATTTTTGATGAATAACTTCACAAGTTTTATATAAATTGTATCAAATATTTATTTTTTAGACCATTTTTAGAATTATCATCATTTTTAAATTTTTTGTTTTGTTTTTTTAGTTATTTTTCAAGATTTGGGATATATTTTTCTATAAAACGTTCTGTTTTTATTTTTTTCTGATTTGACTATATCGCATTCTAACTTTTAAAAACAATATCGTTTTTTCGACTTTCAGTAGTTAAAATCATGACCATTTCTTAGAGAAAAACCCCGGCCCAGCCTGACCAAATAAAACCTCCTTGTGCTTAGTTGACTGTTTTGTAAACTATAACTAAATAAATAAATTTATGAAAAATTGTACATATAATAAAAATTTCATAAAAAAAATGTAAAAAGTTGTTTATTTATTATATTTCCTACAACAATTTGATTTGATTGAGAATGAAAAAAAGATGAAATATGTATATGATTTTAAGTAATCGTTAACGTAATTAATATACACAATTAAATGTTTTTAAAATGTCGTTTTTGATTTTTTTTTATTGTTAGTTTGATTTCTCGGTGTCGGAACCAACAACGAATTAGTTACAAGGTTAGTCAGGAAGTTAGGCTACCCGCTACACAGGTGAACTGATTCCTTTAGCACTGACGGAGAGCGTGCCAAGACGCACCCGCTTAATTATCGGAAATAGGACCTCGGAATTTTTCTAATTATTTTTTTATTCAAATTAATAGTAGATCAAATAATTTGTATCAAAAAACCTTTCCGTCAGAGCCATAGGTTTATCTCAAATAGCCCCGTACTCAGTGATAGTCTGTGGAAGTAATTTCAATGAATAATTACAATCTATGATCACCCTAGGAGAAGTTTGAAGAACAAATTTCGCCATTAATACTTTTCTTAAGATATCTCGACACAAAAAAAAAGAGATATCGACATTAATTTTATGAAAATCGATTAAACAGAATCGGACTTACAGACATTTTTCCCAATCTCCCGTACCTATTATTTGAGAAGATAAATTAAACGTTGTAAAATGAAAAATACTCAGAATTTAAAAAATTTTGTTTTCTTAATTTTATATTTCGAAATACTTATTTCTCTGGACCACTTTTGTTATAATTGTTTTCACTGATATGCGGCCGATATAATAAAATTTCGAATGAGTTCATCCACGTTTTTGAAAGGAGTATTTGAGAAAAAATTGAAATACATTTTCGATATTTTCCACGCTACGCCACACCGAAGGAAAATTTTATCTGCACCAAATAAATCTACAAAAAACATCCGAGTAAATCTAAACAATGGAGGTATACACGTGTATTTCGTACGTCCGTATTTTAATCAGATTTAAACATCTGTTGTTTTATTATAGGAGCAGTGAGGGTGGAATCGTTCACTAGATTACCGCCTCCGTTGCATCCCGCTTCCATGACGGATTCGCATGCCGCCTCCAGTGGCGAAGGGACTGAATGCATTCCAAACACGACATCCGATGAAGATATCCAAGTCGACAAAGTCGGTGAGTGTATAGAGATTTGACGCAGGACTAAGTTTCGTGAATTTCCAAATTAATTTCCTTTCTCTTAGATAAAGTATCGTAAACAAAACAACAATTAAACAATCTGCAAATTTGACTAAAAGTTTAAACGCTCCTAAAAGAATTTAACTTTTCATATTTAGCACTTTTTTTAAATACATATAAACAATTTAATGAAAATTGAACGATGAACTTGATGGAGACTTGATAATAACTAGGATAAAGTGAATTGATAACCAAAAGATGACAGACAGACTAAAAAGACTTGAAATAACTTGACTGTAGGCGAAACTAAATGAAAAACCAAACTAGTATCAGAAAATTGGGAAAATTTCAAGAATTCAAGAAAAAAGACCCGATAAAAGACCAGAAAGGCTTGAAATAATAACTGGAAGGCTGAAAAGTCTCATAAAAGGCTCGAAGAATTTGAATAGCGGGCTAAGAGGAGCTGAAAAGACGTTAGATGATTGAGAAGAAGACGAAAAGAACCGAACTAAACGTATTGGACATGAAGTTATTGCTAAAAGGTCAAAAATATATGGAAGCTGTTAGAAGCACTTGATAACGGAGGTATTCGACTTTACGATGGAAGGACTAGAAGAGGAATTTATCAAGAAGATTCAAATGACTAGAGAAGAATAAAAGAAGGTTATTTTATGTCGAGAAAGTTGGAACAAAAACCCAAAAAGATCGAGAAAAGTCAAGGAAGGCTTGAAATTGATATTGGACAGCAGAACGATCTCATAATATCCTTAGAAGGCTAAAGAAACTTGCAAGGAGACAAAAGTGATCAAAAGAAATTTCAGAAAAACTTGATGAAATTACTAGAAGGACTTGACAAGAAGAATAGAATGTCTAGAAGGACCTGGCGGGAGAGTGAAAGAAAAAACTGAAAGGACTATTTTAAAGACCAGAAAAGCTTGAAATTATTGCTGCAAGGCTTAAGGCTTAAAGAGATTAACAAGACGACTAAAAGAAGTTAACGAGATGGCTAGAGTAAGTTGTAAACCAAACTGAATAGAACTTGTCAAGAAAAATCGAAGCACTTGAAACAAGTATCTTGATGAGATTGCTGGAAAATTGAAAGACAAGTTTAAAGGCTTGGAATTTATACTATGGGACTTGAAGGTCTCAAAGAAGGCTCAAGGATCTTAACAAGAAGAATAAAAGGACTTTTCAAGGAAAACCAAAGGACTTGAAACAAGAATCTTGATGAGATTGCTGGAAAATTGGAAGACAAGTTTAAAGGCTTGGAATTTATACTGTGGGACTTGAAGGTCTCAAAGAAGGCTCAAGGATCTTAACAAGAAGAATAAAAGGACTTGTCAAGGAAAACCAAAGGACTTGAAACAAGAATCTTGATAAGATTGCTGGAAAATTGAAAGACAAGTTTAAAGGCTTGGAATTTATACTGTGGGACTTGAAGGTCTCAAAGAAGGCTCAAGGATCTTAACAAGAAGAATAAAAGGACTTGTCAAGGAAAACCAAAGGACTTGAAACAAGAATCTTGATAAGATTGCTGGAAAATTGAAAGACAAGTTTAAAGGCTTGGAATTTATACTGTGGGACTTGAAGGTCTCAAAGAAGGCTCAAGGATCTTAACAAGAAGAATAAAAGGACTTGTCAAGGAAAACCAAAGGACTTGAAACAAGAATCTTGATAAGATTGCTGGAAAATTGAAAGACAAGTTTAAAGGCTTGGAATTTATACTGTGGGACTTGAAGGTCTCAAAGAAGGCTCAAGGATCTTAACAAGAAGAATAAAAGGACTTGTCAAGGAAAACCAAAGGACTTGAAACAAGAATCTTGATAAGATTGCTGGAAAATTGAAAGACAAGTTTAAAGGCTTGGAATTTATACTGTGGGACTTGAAGGTCTCAAAGAAGGCTCAAGGATCTTAACAAGAAGAATAAAAGGACTTGTCAAGGAAAACCAAAGGACTTGAAACAAGAATCTTGATGAGATTGCTGGAAAATTGGAAGACAAGTTTAAAGGCTTGGAATTTATACTGTGGGACTTGAAGGTCTCAAAGAAGGCTCAAGGATCTTAACAAGAAGAATAAAAGGACTTGTCAAGGAAAACCAAAGGACTTGAAACAAGAATCTTGATAAGATTGCTGGAAAATTGAAAGACAAGTTTAAAGGCTTGGAATTTATACTGTGGGACTTGAAGGTCTCAAAGAAGGCTCAAGGATCTTAACAAGAAGAATAAAAGGACTTGTCAAGGAAAACCAAAGGACTTGAAACAAGAATCTTGATGAGATTGCTGGAAAATTGGAAGACAAGTTTAAAGGCTTGGAATTTATACTGTGGGACTTGAAGGTCTCAAAGAAGGCTCAAGGATCTTAACAAGAAGAATAAAAGGACTTGTCAAGGAAAACCAAAGGACTTGAAACAAGAATCTTGATGAGATTGCTGGAAAATTGGAAGACAAGTTTAAAGGCTTGGAATTTATACTGTGGGACTTGAAGGTCTCAAAGAAGGCTCAAGGATCTTAACAAGAAGAATAAAAGGACTTGTCAAGGAAAACCAAAGGACTTGAAACAAGAATCTTGATAAGATTGCCGGAAAATTGGAAGACAAGTTTAAAGGCTTGGAATTTATACTGATGGGAGACTGAAAGGTCTCAAAGGAGGCTTAAGGATCTTAACAAGAAGAATAAAAGGACTTGTCAAGGAAAACCAAAGGACTTGAAACAAGAATCTTGATGAGATTGCTGGAAAATTGAAAGACAAGTTTAAAGGCTTGGAATTTATACTGTGGGACTTGAAGGTCTCAAAGAAGGCTCAAGGATCTTAACAAGAAGAATAAAAGGACTTGTCAAGGAAAACCAAAGGACTTGAAACAAGAATCTTGATAAGATTGCTGGAAAATTGAAAGACAAGTTTAAAGGCTTGGAATTTATACTATGGGACTTGAAGGTCTCAAAGAAGGCTCAAGGATCTTAACAAGAAGAATAAAAGGACTTGTCAAGGAAAACCAAAGGACTTGAAACAAGAATCTTGATAAGATTGCTGGAAAATTGAAAGACAAGTTTAAAGGCTTGGAATTTATACTGATGGGAGACTGAAAGGTCTCAAAGGAGGCTTAAGGATCTTAACAAGAAGAATAAAAGGACTTGAGAAGAAAAACCAAAGGACTTGAAACAAGAATCTTGATGAGATTGCTGGAAAATTGAAAGACAAGTTTAAAGGCTTGGAATTTATACTGTGGGACTTGAAGGTCTCAAAGAAGGCTTAAGGATCTTCGCAAGAAAAACCAAAGGACTTGAAATAAGGCTTGAAATTTATACTGTAAGACTGAAAGGTTTCAAAGGCTTAAAGATCTTATTAAGAAGACTAATTATACATATTATGTCGATTTATGGATTTCTTAGCTTCTATCCGGATTGATATGTTCTCAAATAAATATCTAATCCAAAGCGATTTTTGGAAATTTATCTATGTCGAAAGAGTCTCCTATATTTAGACATTTACGACTCATAAAAATTATATCAAATTTTTCCTGTAATATATAATCCAGATTCATGACGTTTTACGTCCTTCTAAAACCATTTATTTCATGCGAGTTGAGCCGTAGAGATATATCTGAACGAGAAGGAAATTTTTATTTTACCTTTTAGTTTTTCCGAAAATTTACTATGACTACGGTACAGCGTGGACATTCGTGAAACATTTCCAAAATACATGGCGCAAATATCATCAATAAATGAGTAAGAATTGTCGAAAGTCCAAAGTAATGTACGGAAATTTTGATGATAGCATTACAACAGTGAATAATAGCTTAATAAATTTTCTAGCTGACAAATGTCTTTATATAACGGTAAATAAGTGTAGTTTGATATGCGGGGCGTTAATAAAAAAATAAACGACTATATTTAGATATACGGGAAACTGTAAATGATATCTTTGATGCGTTTTGAATTCGATTTTTTCAACATCAATATTTTTTTCGTAATTTTAATTTGTTTTTGGCGATTATATTTGTAATTTCATCCACCACTATTCACTATTACGTAAGGATATGAATTACTTGGAGAATATTGGCCAGTAATGAAAGTTTTTACTCTTTTTAATTGAATAAATTAGGCAATTTCAGAAAACAGCTGATTACGTCAGTGGGATAAACAATCGATTTTCTCGAATGTGACCGTGTTTTTCTTAGTTTTTCCAGTAGTGAGAGCTTTTTTGTATTGTTTCATGGCGTTAAGAGGACTTCAAATATACGTTTTACGTTTATTTCAGTGAAAAATTTTTGTCCCGATAGAAATCATCCAACAGATCCCATAGGCTGTTTTCCCTTTATCACGTTTATATATCGAATCAAACAACGACGGTTTTGTAATAAAATCGAGACTTTTCAAGCAAATTTTCAATAAAAAACAATGACGGCAACGTTTTCCCTATCAGATTATTAAATTCCAAGCAACAATTTTTGAAATCTGTTGAAGCTGAAACTGAATATTTGTGAAGCTTTTTTTCAAATTAGTCTGTAAGTAACTTTTCGAGCAATTCACAAAATCTGGGACATCTGGTAATAATATTTAAATACAATAATTTTCTTTGTTGCGTTCAACTCTACCGAACGTGAGTGGATACTTTTTAAGGGTGCAAAGTGATACTAGGGAAAACTTAAGCTTCAGGTGGAGTTAACTCTTTTTATTTGATGCGAAGAACTTTAGTCAGAATCCTACTTATTGTCCAAAAGATTTCATTGTAAAAAAATCGACAAAGCCACGATTCCAGATCAAATAAATTAACAAACCACAAAAATTTACCCCACGGCTGCATGGGCATCGGATAATTTTGACAATTCGTACATGGTAATGAAACATTGGGATACTGCCTCACGATCCTCAAATAAAACCTATTTTCAAATTTATCCTACTTTACCTCACCCCCGAATTATATTTTGAAATACACAACTTTTACTCAACAAGTATACTTAGAATGAAAACTGGTCATGGGATATATATCCCGCCCATCTTGCCAGGCTGGGTATTATACAATCATCAGTCTGTAACTGCGATTTCAATAATATTTTTTTCGGATGCAGCAATCATAAAACAAACAATTTGTTCAGTTACTTGTTAAACAAAACTACCTCTAAACCTTACACTCAAATTGATATTTAAATTGTATCATTAAAAAATTCTGTGGGTGATGAACTTACTTCCAAACAATTTTCTTCCACACACACACTCATTCCCAATATTTTCAAATCTCTTCTCCAGTAATTTTGTTGTTTTATATACATTCATTACATTTATATGTACCAACCATCTAATTTTTTCTTATTATATGGATGTTTATACGAAAATAACTGATGGTCTAAATATTATTTGGTACAGTCTTAATATATCGTTTGATTTCAACATTTTCGATACTATTGATACTGCGTCTTCAATGTCTTCCCGCTAATATATTTTCCTTCCATCGTCTTCTTCATTTGTAGCCTTCAAATATTCGATTAATTACATATCTTCTATTCTGTGTCCGTGTATATGTTCCGAATGAACTCAAAAACGAGTCTCAATAATTAATAATAAACTGATCATTAACGTTAATTGTTGTTATTAATCGTAGTTCCCATAAGTCTGAAACAGACAGCGCCTTAAGCGAATTTCTTTACAGAGAACTGTAAAATTTTGTCTTTTACGCCTCATAGATGTCGCCACACTTTAATGTGATATATTTTCTTAGACTACACACTATACATACTTTTTAAATCATTAAGATACAGCCCGGGTCTGCGAGTTAATATTTAACAATGAATTGTGTTTGTTAACAGATGATTTAGATGAAGAAAATGAAGAGTTCCTTCAGAGACTAGCTACGCGTCACTATTATAGCTACACCGCCGCATTAGGGGTTACAGTAGGAGTCGGTTGTCTACTATTGGTGCTCAACATGCTAATTTTCGCAGGCATTTATTATCAACGAGAGAGAGATCGCCATAGACAAAATCAGTCGAGGTAACATTTCACTTTATAACCATTAATTTCAATTCTAGTTATTACGTAATTCGCTATTTCAAACATCTAAAATACCAATAAAAATATACTGCACGAAACTTCTCTCCAAGAAACGTTATTTCCAAAAATTTTACCCATTAAATTATTAAACCGACAGTCAAAAGAGTATCAACAACATGTTCTAAGCGGGTGTGAAATTGTACTTATACGATATTTATCACCATATAACATATTGGAATACGAAGAACCAGTGCTTGGTCAAAACTTTGAAGAGAAAATCAAATCTATCATCAAGTGTCATTCCCACATACTTTGCGGTGTTGATATAAGGTTTTTGAGCATTGTTTATTGTTACTAGGATATTTTGGTTCCTTTTTTCTTAAAGTTAACGAGTAGATTTATTTTCCATCAACTTTCTATGTCATATATCAGTCCAGGTGTTTATCAGGTATATGGATGTTTGTAATTTCACGTTAGCTTCTTCGTGGTATTTTCCTTTGACCGGAATCAGCAATTTTATTGTATTCAAGGACCTAGTACACTACCCTGAGGTATTTAACTTATAATTTAGGCCCTTATAATAAACTTTGTTTTCTTTTAACAACTTTCTGATAATCTCTGTGATTCTATAAACGTAGTCGATGTTTGAGTGCTTTTTTTCATCTATTACATGTTTTAGTCTTTTAAGGAGCAATTTTCCTACAATTTCGCAACAGATAGGATAGGTAACGTCCTTGGAAGGTTTACCTAGCTTAGGTATCGTTATAACTTCTATCTACAGATCATATATTTACATTTATTTTTCCAACATTTCAAATTTTGTTGCAAGTCCAGTGTTTGGACACACTGGACACTTTTGTAGAGAATTCAATTCTGAAACAAACTCGTCCATGGTCGAAGGGATGCTATGAAACGCCACCGAGCTATAAAAATAAAAAATCGGAGTTTCTGTGTTATTTTAAAGGGAAATCTTCACACGCCTCGATCGATGACTTATTAAGAGCCCGAAAAAGCACCCTAATATGCAACAACTATGGTGAAAGAAGGTAAAAAAAATGCTTGAAAGTTACTTTCTTGAAAAACTTGAAAAATTATGACAGGTTTGTATATTATTTGCTGGAACACCACTCCATGATACGATTGAGGAATTTATTTGATGTATGTATGTATTTTAACAAAATACCGTCTACAAATACTTCTAGCAAATATTTGTAGTAGTAGCAAACAACCCAAAGAAAGGGCTCAAAGATCTAGAAGTGGACCACCTGGTGCACATATAGATTCAGTATGAAAGACTGTGCAGGAGGACATCCTAAAATGAACGCTTGAGGAAAATGTTATCGTCTTTTAAGTCGGAGAAATATTCGCCATAAAACGCAACAATTTTCTCAGTCTATTAGCTGCCATACAAGCCATAACAACATAGCCAAAAACCATCACCATAGTCGGCTATAAACATCTATCAAACAATATAAAACCTTAAGTTGTAATACATATGTAACTGAAACTGCATTTTCTTCACAATCACACAGAATTCTTTTTAGAAAATTTCGACAGTTTGCTCGGAAATTACTGGAGAAGCACTACAGTGGAAATGGGCCCCAAAATAGCACATCTTGATGAATACAAAAGAAAAAAGACAACCACAAATGAATTATTTGATTTGATGTAGAACTAGGTGTTGTTTTTTTCGAAAATTCACCATTAGATTGCTTACAAATTGAGATTTTCTTTGTAAACTTTTGGGTAATGGAGAGAAACCAAGTACCAACCAATATTTCAAAATGCAGTACAATGATTACCTCTTAACTATGAAATTGAAAAATTTGTTAATTGTTAGCAGGTCTCGGCAAACCGGTTCAAATTCTAACGCAACGGCCGAAGCCATACCGATGTCTCAAAGACCTTCGACTCCTGGAAGTTCAGCTCAACAATCGCCGATGTTAACAAAAAAAGAAAAAACCGATTTTCCACCTTCGTACACGATGATCCCCGCGAATCTCGATTGCAATACTTTACCTAAAAGAGAAAAACCCCCGCCGCCCGTCCGTACTTCTAGTAACCCACCAGGAGGTACTGTGAAAAAACGTGTCCAGATCCAAGAAATATCCGTATAGCAAGAGGAGAGGGGTGAAAAGAATCCTTCTAAAGCGAGGAAACCGGACATCACCCCTGATTCGGAATTCGATTGTGATTTGGTTTCTGTACAGTTATAACAAGACACTGAAGCTTGTATCGTCGTTTTAATTTGATTGAAACAACTTTTAAATATATATTATTATGAGATTTAAGTGATATCTTTTGTGAATAATGATAATGAACAAACAAAATATTTGTAAATATTTAAATCAATGTCTCGAAATATTCCATCTTTTGAATATGATTCTTTCGTAATTAGTTTTTACCTAGCGATGAAAATATTGTACCAAATTAAGAATTGGGTGGATTATTCATAAACTACTTTCGCAGAAAGGGCAGAAAAAATAAATTTATGTAAATAAGAAAAAAAAAACATATTATTTTGAATAATTAAAAGAAATTGTGTCCGCAAGTCTGCCACAACTTCTAGGTCTTTTCGGAAAACGAAACTCGGTAAAAAACTAAATTGTTCCCGCCTTCAATCAAAAATTCCGGTTGAACCACCCTTAATTACGTAGTAAATATGTCTTTAGACGCCCCGTCATGGATTTGACAATTGATAATGAAGAAAATTTTCAAACATTTTCAATATTTTACAATTCGATTCAGTGATAAGAATTTCAAACTTGTTATTATTGTATAAATTGCTTTATCTACGACCACAAATAAAATTAATTACGATGATTTGTGAATAAAAGTTTCATTAAAACACCCAAAAGACTGGAAAAAAAATAGAATGCTTTTTAAATGGGATAATCTTTTTTATATTTGTGTTTTGTGATTGTAATAATTTTGTACTATGATGTAAAAGTGTTAAACGTCATCGTCTTTTCAAAATATTTTTCAAATTTTGTTCGATAAAACACTGATCGCACTCCTGAAATTGCGGAAATTGCTTGCAGCCCAAAATCTGCTTCAGGAAGTCATATGGCAATTTTTTAGATTGGTTTAACACTAAAAATAATCAATAATATAAACAACTATCCAAATTTCATTGTTAACATTAATTTGAGTAATTAAAATCAATTAGATTTTCTGATTATGTAACTTAAGTTGGAAAATTTTGAAAATATATGTCTGTAATACACATTATTTTCTATTCTTTCCATTCAACTATTTGAGTCACATAAATTTTTTTTTTTTTCAATTTTTTGTATATTCTGTAAAATTTTCTATTTGTGGGCTGCGAGGTGCCAGAGTTAATCCGACAAAATGTGATATATAATTAAAAAAAAGTGTTTTCGAATTTCGATTATTGTTGCGGGCTGAGGAATCAAAATAAAACTGTCCAAGAGTTTTTCAAAATGTCAACGTTTCGATTTTTTTCAAGATTAAATTATATGGGACATTATAACTCAAACAAATAAACAAAAAATTGTGCAATTAAAAGTTAATAATGAAGTAACGTTTTTCGTATTAATAAACACTGCTTCTCACATTCACAATCTCTCACAATTTATGTACACCTTATACAATACACCTAACTTACAATAATTTATTTAATATCACTTAAATAATTTCTGCGATTACTTTTCACTACGACTATACATTTTAAACTAACTCACTGTGTTTAAACAAATCATTTATACACCTAAATAAAATTCTATAAGGTTCTAGAAATTATTTAAAAGAAATAGTATAAATAAACCGCCTGCTATTATAAAACGTTTTAAAAGAAAACTTCAAAAGGAGCTTCCGCTATTTATAAAAAATGTGAAATGTTGTAGTTTAGGTGTTTTGTCTTTGATTTGGGCGAATAAGTTGTTTATTGGGCAGAATGCCCGCTCAAAATTATTTGACGAGTGTTTTTCAAGTTTCTCCGATAATCCTCTAATGTTACTTTCGTTTCGAGGTTCCTGTATTACATTATAATTGCTCTCTTTTAAAATTTCATTAACCATCTCTCTTGGATAACCATCTACTTTGAGAATTTGTCTTATTTTATTATTATCAGTATCGATATAGTGTTTTTTGATGTGGTCGTAGATGAAATATCGTCTGACACTCGTGCGCGAAGTACCTTTGCGCTACGCTCGTGCCTTTTTTCGCAACTCGTGCGCAAAAATATCACTTTACGTACTTGTATCATAAATAATCATTATCAGTTCATGATTTATTTATATTCAGTGTCATTATTAATGAACGAAACACTATTATTTAAACCAAGACTGTTGACATGTGTCAAAATTGTTGACATGTGTCAAGACTGTTGACATGTGTCTATTATTTCTATTAACTCCTAATTGATGGTTTATGTGAGTATTTTTTTAAAAATTTTGATCTTTTTTATAAAAGTTTTTTTTTTAAATATAATTATATACTAAATGAAAGGAATGAATTAATTTCGATTAAAAAACAAACATCTTATGGTATATATTGTAGAACAAAAATTGAATTTTGTAAAAAAAATATGTTTTTGCATGTATTGATCCTTGTAGAAGTGTAATTACTTCAATTTATAGTCACAAAGTTGACTCTAAACGTTTTTATCTTGTAAATAAATCGTTTTGTACATAAATTATTAAAATAAATACAAAAAATATTGAATAATTTGTATCATTCCAACCAAACACCCATATTTAATCCAATGAACAAGGCGAAATGATTAAAATGTTGTTTATTCGATTCCAAAAGCTCGGAGTAGGTTGTCCGCATTAGTATTTTTCATTTTTTCCGTAGTCAAATATAAAAAACTTTATATTTCGTTATTTATAACGTGTATAGAAAATTCTAATACACCGTTTTGTAAAAAAATCACAGCTCAAAAAAATATCTCGTTACGTTTTTTGAACCTTACCGTTTAAAAAAATATATTTGAGGTTAGATTTTGATAATTTTGAGATAAACTTCATTTTTTCTCATGAATTATATAACTCGTGAATGAATATTAAGCACTATGAAATTAATAATATGAGTTTTTATAGAAAATTAACTGCCCTACAAAAAAGGTTTATTATAAGTTTTCGAGTAAACGAAGCGTTTCAAAGATATTTACGATCGAACTTTGAGGTATATTGATATTAAAAGTTTTTGCATTTGCATTTACCCAATCTTCTCTTAAATAAGAATAATAGAATAGAAAATATGATAAAAAATGTGGGAACATACGTTAATGTGGTTTATTCTATACAATTAAGTTGTCCTCACGCTAGAATTGTATTGGTCTCTTTAATAAATCTCGAAAATCACTTCAACTTCCTCTATTTTCAATTAAGGCAATAGCTTTCCACATATTTTCAGCCGTAGTAGCAATTTCAATGCTTTTTCTGAACGAAATTAATATGAAATATATTCACAGTAAAATTCCATATATGAATCAATATTTGCTAGTCCAGCCCTGTTTTACCACATATATTTTCTCGCGCCATTTAGTATTATAAACACATTATTTACCCCTGTAGTAATTAAACAATGTCATGAAAATTTTTTGTCTTCAACTTTTATGGCGGTTTTTTATCATGACTACAGTAATCAGGAGCTGGAAACCAATAAAAAATTTATGACAAAAAATACACGAGACTATTACATTTTTATACTCAAAATTGTTACAACCTAAAACAAACATGATTTCATTGTTTCATCAGTAGTTTCTTGAATTTTATATCATATATGAAATTGATAAAATCTCGTTTAAAACTATCTTTAATATTATAATACAACTGATTTCATTACTAGTCTTTAATTATATTTTCAGTTTTATAAATGTATAATGATCATGTTTTAACATACACCGTCATCTATGACAATTATAAAGTACTAAGTTGATAATTTTCAGTATTAAATTACAGTTTACAGTCTTTTTTGAACTACAGTAGTACTTAATACCGTAAGATGGCGATAGTATATACAAAATAGGATATTTTTGCTTACTATGGGAGTCGCTACAATCGCCGTAAACAAAAAATCGATAAATATGGTGGTTATATGTGTTCGTGTGTGATAGGTTGTCAATTGCTTTTTTTAAAAATACGGTAAGTACTCGCGTGATTTTTTGTTTAAGTACTACTTCAGATATTATAACTGTACTATAAACATGAATCATTGTGTGTATAAAGTTATTGTATGTTGTCTTGTAATACCACTGAAAATTGTTGACATATTCGAATTTAACTGACATGTGGGCGTATTTTTAATGTCAAAAACCTCCAAAGCACATATTGAAACTAGTTTCTAACTATTTTCCGAATATTTTTGATTTTACTTCTATCAAACCACAATTCTTCGTATTAATTTTAATTCATAGTTAAATTAATAGGTTGTGTAGGTAACCTATAAATTCGTTCGTACGTGGATAGATTCACTATATTGTTAGCGGCTTTTCATTTATTTTGATAAACAATTATTCGAGTGCTAAGCAAAGTCTAATCTATAGTTAGTTGGAATGTTGATATTGTCACTGATTGCCAATGGGTTTCTTTCGAGTAACTTGGAATTTCTATTGGGAGTGCCTAATTAGCATGTTAACAAGGATTTTACCTGTTTATTATAATTTCAATGTACTTATACTGATACAAGAGATATTGAATTGAATCATTTTTACGTGAAAAATTATTATAACTTTAATTAGATTGCTAAAAAATAGTATAATTTCCTTTTTTTTAATAAGAGCAAGGCTAAATTATTTAGTGATTTATTTATTTTATGGATATGTACATTCTTATTGTTTTTGTTTACGTTACCAAAAGATGATACATTGTTTTCCATTTTATAAACGGTGATTTTCATATTAATGTTTACTCAACTGATAAAATAACTTACAAGTATTGTCATTGTTACAATCATTATACACCATTGTACACAATTAATTTCAATTAAATTATAATAATTATGAATTAAAAGAATATGTTTCTAGCAACAATTACTTATTTATCGATATATACTACGGGGGAGGTTAAAAAGTTTTAAAAATAGTGGTTATTTTAAAGTTATACAAAAACTTGATTATTTTCAATATAAAGCAACTCCTGTTAAATTGTGCATTTATTTTTAATAACACATATCATGCTGTAATTAAAAAAAAACATGTATGTGACGTCATCGGTACTAATTTGAATAAATAATAAAAATTTATTAGTTACATGAATTAATAATATATCACGAATATATAATCCAGGCAAATGTAAAGAAAAAATTGTTTTTTTATACATAATGTGGTAAGAAAATATGGTAAATCCATTTTTATAGTTGCTGTTTCGATTCCAACTAGTAGTGATGCTCCTTATATATTAAAACGTATAGTAACATAAAATTTTGTGCAAAAAAGTGTTGAAGGAGTCCCAGAAATGTTATAATTAGTTTCTAGTGTTAATTTAGTGAGTTGAAAAACTGTTTGCAAGTAGTTTTAGTGAGGAAATGAGTCAGATAAGAAGGAATAACGATCGAGATGAACTTTGACTTCAAAAACGTATACATGGCGAATTTTATAGAACTCAATAATATACCGACAACTTTCTTCCTGTGCTTTATTGGGTTGTGATTTATTTTGGGATTTTTGGCCGCTACAAATCTTCTTTGTTTACCTCTTCCCCGAAAATCAGGGGTCCAATTTGAACTAGTCCCGGTTTTTTTAGAAATTCCTCGTCATTACTTGCAACTAAAGTAGTTTTTTGATAAGGTTTTCGAAAAATTTTTAGATTATGTTGTTAAGTTTAGTATCGAATTTGTGAGCTGAGGAGACTTTGCAAAACATTCATGGTTTAGTTCGGGACCAGAAGTATTTCTGCAAAGTTAAATATCCCTCCTTGCTCAGTGTAACCTAACCAGAACGCAGAAGTTTTTTTTAGCTGCATATACTTTTCTCGGCCATTTTTTCAATTCTAGGAAGAGAAAATAATCCGAGGGTGCTAAATCTGGCGAATATACGGCCGTTTTTACTTGATTTCTTCGCTCAAACGTTGCAATAAGTTTCCATAATACTCACCGTTGATTGTTTTGAAAATGATGATTAAATATTATAATTCCGGTTTATTTTCATCTCGTTCCTCGTATATGTTTCGTTTTATTTATCTGTATAATTGGAAAAAATCAAACTCTGGTTGTAACTGAAAAGTTACCTTGAAAGATCTATTGAATAACCAGTTTGATAATAATTAATTTAGTTTGTATATTTAACTTATTAAACTGTATAAAGTAACGGATATTATTAAAATATTTATATTAATTATTGGTATTTATAGCAGCTTATTACCTAACTGAAATAAATATCGTATTAAAAGCACGCTAGAGATTTTCTTAGACGTTTTAAATTTAACCTAATTCACGCCAAAATATATTAAATCAACGTACCCCATGAAAACGATTAATACGAGGGTGTTACCAAAGGTAAAGCTATATCGTGGAGGGTAGGTGCTAGGCTAAATCCAATAAGGCTGCTGTGCAACTCCACTATCGAGCTCAGAGTTCGGTCCGAGACTCCGGAGCTAAACTAAGTTTAGTTTAGCTCTGTTAGTTCGTGGTCGACACGACTACACGTAGAAATTATCCACAGCAACTTAGTTTAGCTCTTGGTCGATAATCCGCTTTATGATGAAGATTGTATCCAACACAACCGCAAATACTGTAGAGTTTCCAGTGAAGAGCATCGGTTTCGGATGCGATTGTACAGAAATCAATAGTGAGACTTGTTGAACTCATTTCTAAAGCTTCTAATGGCACAATTGAAACGAGAAACGTTTAGTTATCGAATGGCGATGCAGACTTACAGTTATAGAGAGCGACGTCTTAGTTTTGCTCGCAAGAAATTGAAACAAACATAGTCGACAAAGGAAAAGTTATGGCGACTGTGTTTTGGGGAGTATTTTCCATCGATTCCATGCAACCTGGAATGACCATTAACTCGAAACAGATATAACATTGACCAAACACCTTCAAGACATCGCTTTGGACTCCGGATTTAGCTCCCAGTGATTATCTCTTCCGCAAGGTAAGGGAGTAAACGCTTCGATAGCGACTTCGAAATCCAAGTCCTCAACGGATTGGCGGGAGACTTCTTCTTAGGAATAGAGAAGTTGAAGCACCGCATCGATAAGTGCGTCGAAAAAAATGGAGAATATGTTGAAAAATAGACAACAGCGTAATTTTTTTAACGAGGTTTAAGTTATTACAACCCTTGTACATTTTTTTTCCGAATAGATGATGTGCTAATAATTCTGAGAATTCTTTAAGTCAAATTGCTAATGAAAATATATTATTTGCTTCTATCTTGATCCATACAACTCAAGTATTTAGTCACCACGCTTTGCTCGACACAATTCATAATGTAATTTAATGTAATTCGGGATTTTTTGTCAACAGGTTCGAATTGATCGGTTTCTCAACTAGATTTTTTTGCTTACGAGTGTATTTCTTAGAAAATAAACGGAAATTCGGTAATTTAATATGTTGTTTATCATTTACAAGTTATTTCATTAACATAATATTCGTAACTTAATTTTTGTTGTAAAATAATTTATTGCAAAATGTGATTAATCGATTTAGTATGTGTTACATTTATTTAAAATAATTTGATGATGAATTGATTGGCATTTCCTGGCATTAAATCTCGACGTGTTATGACATTTGTTTGATATTAGTTGAGTCAATTGCATTTGTACGTCTTATCAGTTGTGAAAGAATGTATTCGCGATAATTTGAATAAACAATGGGCTAACAACAAGAATATGTTTAAACATTTTTAACGCGACGAAAAAACAAAGGTAATCGGAAAATTGCGACAAACTGGATTTATTTCAACCGAAAATTTTGGGAGCGCAGCTCTAGACTGAAACAAAAAAATTAGAGAATAAAAACATGCGAAAAGACAATATCAAAGTTTTCCGAGAACCGCTAAGAATATTCTTTCATAACCGAATCGGACAGGCTTCGCGTTCCATGTCGTGGACGAGTTCGTAACAATATAATCGTTTTGGGTTTGAAGTTCGTTATTACAAGATACATTACCCACGGATCTAAGTTTAAATATTGTTAAAATCGATCTGAAATCTCGCAGTTTTTCATTTTTCCAAGAAACAGGAAGTATTTGCAAAAATGTGGCATTAAAATGGTATTTTTATAATTAACAGCCAATTTATTGAGTTCTTGAAAGTTGATGATGTTTGATATTTCTGGTTCAGATTCAAAAACGATTTCAGAATGTACGGTTACTGATGAATTTCGTGATTGAGCTACCGTAGATGCTTTTCCAACAAGGGCGGAGCAGGTACAGGATTTTCTTCTATATGTGGTATTAGAGCAGATGTGGACGGAAGGTCAGGATAAGTTGTATTCTGAATTTTCACCTCTTGAGTGGATTCACGATAACAAAACGAGTCGGCATCTCGTTTACAACTTGTTGTAGCCATTTTGCACATATCTATGCAGTGGAGAATGTCGTATACGATGAGCGATGCAAGAAACACTGTTCACACTCCCTCTTACTCCTCTTTCTGCACCATTAACGCGCGAAAACCGACGTTGATTGGGCGCCCAAATTTTATTTCTGTTCATCCGTGTTATCAACATCATCAACAGGCCATTTCGTATCGTGAGTTTATACTTGAATGGAAAGGGCAACGCAAAGGGGTCAAACCTAGTATAATGAATGATGAATATTCATATTCCAGCATCTTTTACATTTTGACTAACGCCTTTCAATAGTATATCGCAAGAAATTGAAATAGACAACGGTTCTAATGATAATAAAATTTTTTCGTAGGTACCGTGGTCCATTTTCGCGATAAACTAACCCTATGGTGAAAGTAAAAGACGAGCCTCCAATGGCAGAACCCAATTCTGCACCAAATCCCCATTCTTCATCCACACCGTCTAATAATCCCCCACCGAATCACTACCCTCGTAAGAATCGTCCGCATTTCAACCATCATCATCACTCGCCTTTACAACATTTCACCCATTACCACCCTTGTTCCTATTCGCCGGAGAACGCGGAGGGTGCGAACGGGGCTACAACACCTGCGAGGTTCTATTTCGGACCGGGGTTCGAACCTCAACAACAAATACCAGGAGGTGGTGGATATTCGGCGCCTAGTCAAGGGCAAGGGAATGAATACGTTGTATTGTTTCATGTTAATCCAGGAGTTACCATTAGTTTTCAGATGGGAGAAAATATGGAAATATTGAGAGGTAAGTTTGATTTTATATTAATTCAACAGAAAAATATATTTTAAATACTGTAAATTACTGTAACTTATTAACACTTCTTGAGAGGTTTGTACCGCTTTCATCCTCAACATATTCCATGAGGAGGCATGTTGTAATCAATACATCTACGGTTTAAACACAATATATCGTCACATGGTTATTATATAGCAATTTTTCGATAATAACCTCTGATTTATCAAGCGAATAAAGCAAATTGTTTGCTTATTAATTGATAAATTTGGGTTTTTGCATAGCATAACCACAATACACATCGTTGGTATTCGTAACTTGTCAATGTTCAATTTGAATTCAGTACGGGAATCTCCACCTACGAGGATCATCCCCCGAAATAGGAAAACACAAAAATTGTCTACGTAATCTCCTAATAAGTTCGATACCAGATAAGAATCGTCAAGCTCCTCAAAATAGCCATAAACTGCAGACATCAGCTCTTCATTGTTGGAATATCTTTGAAAACTAAGCAATTATTTCTGGGAACAGTAACTAATCGTAAAGGCTGCATCTGGTGACAATTCAAACTTAAATTCATTAATTTTGGCCATCGAAATAACGGATATAGGAGCTGGTGCATTGTCTTGATGAAACAACAATGAAAATTATCTCAAAAAAAACGTCGCCATAACCTTGCCTGCAGATGGAAGGGCCTTTGTCTTCTTTGGAACTGGTTCTCCATTGTTTCGATTGCTCTTTCGCTTCGAGTGGGAAGTGATGGACCCACGTTTCTTCCTTCATGATTATGAAACAACTTTATTTCTGGGAAATTTTACCAGACACTCGATGGAAACATCTCCACGACGCTTTTTTTGTTCCAATGCGAGCAAACGCGGCACCCATCTTCAGTACAGCTTTCTACTTTCAGTGGACGATCATCCAGTGGATTTTCTTCAAAATTTCTAGAGTAGTCACTTCGTTTGATCGAACAACGTGGTGTCTTCAAATTTGGAACATATGCTGCATAGATTACATACTTTCTAATACAGCAACTACCGCCATCTCTTGATCAGGCCAGCTAGTACTGGCCTACTGTCTCTCTGACGTTGGCGTTAACCATATTCGAAGCTATACAGTCCCTTTACCAAGCAAAAAAGTTCACCAGCTCTTCTTATACCGATCTAGTTTGAAATATTTCTGAGCCACGAGTCGTCTTGCTTTCTTCCAAATCCACAACGTTTAATTTTTCTTTTAAGTATGGGTTGTAATAGACGATATATATTATTTCGCAAAATATGACCAAGTTATAATGTCTGTCAATATTTTACCATTTCACGTCTCTCAGTTTCGTCTGTGGTGAATATTCGCTGTAATAAATTCTTTCCTTCCTCTTCATACCGCTGCAGGAGACGCGTACAAACTTCCCAGCTTGTCAAATAGTCTTAGCACCCATCAGGATGAAATTTTGCTTGATACTATCTATGCTGATGTCCACTTCTTCAGCCATATCGCGTACACTACTGCTTCAGACTTTTTCTACAGCGCTGACGTTCTCATCGGATCCGAGTCAAGTTTGTCACCACTTCTTGGCACCATTCATATACTTGTGTCTTCATCCCGAGTAATTTTTGATACATTTTCGAGGGTTTCATATTATCTTTGACCAAAAAAAAAAGAATAATGATGCATTGCGCAACAGATTCAAGCTCAAGGTTATTGAAAAATTCCAGGAATCGCCCTCGTATACGTAATATTATGTTTTAACGCATCTTTACAATACAAATAACGGATAATTAAAAAAAAAAGTGAACAAATACACACATACATTGCATACATTACATAATAGATTCCTTTCCTGCGAACCGATGATCCAGACAATGGTGTTCTGAATTTTTAATAATAAACCACAAACAAATAATGCAAAATAACTTTCTTTCTTTTCTTGCCAACACATCAGCAGAGTTCATTCATCCGGAATATAAGTATGAATCAGTAGCGTCGTTGCGTGTTTTCGCAAAGGTTCCTATCAAATAATTGTACTGAATTAACCAATAATAGTTATTTATACTACAACTGAGAACATTGAAGAAGATATCGAAAAGATCGAAGAATCAGAAAATATATAACAATTGGTATTAATAAAACACAATTAAATACAGGCAAAAAAAGGAGAAAAGAATGGATGAACGAACTATCACTGATGAAAGATCATTTGAAAGTGACGATTAGAACAAGTACAAAGAGATGCTACGAACAATAAGAAAGAAAATTTCAATATTTATAAGAAAGTTGGAGAAATAGTAGGAAGCTGGTTACAAAAAAGGGTCTACATACGAATACGCCCCTTCAATGTACTCCCTCCCCTTGTCACGCACCTTTCCGTACGTTTTTTTCCATTGATCGAAGCAGTGCTGGAAGTCTTCTTTGGAAAAGCTCTGGTATATCGCTTCCATCGGATCCCTTTCAATGCAGATCTTTTTTTTAAACCTCCCAACGTTCCAAGGAATCTGAGCGGACCCGTTGACGCGAGAGCTTTTGGTCAGGAGTCAGATTTTTTTGGCATCAACTTCGCACAGCCTTTGGTCATGATTTACAGACTCGGCAATCATCCAGATGCTCATTCGACGATCTGCTTGCACAATTTGGTTGATTTTGATCATTGTTTCCGGATTTGAAACAGTCACAGGGTGACCTAGGCGCTGGTCATCTTCAGTGTCCTCACTAAAGCGTTTACACCACTCAAAAACAAGCGCACGAGATGAAGAATTGTGCCCATAGATCTCTTACAATATTTTATAGCACTCAGTGGGAGTTTTCATGGTTTTCGGTACGAGAAAAAAAACACGTTCGTGTCAAACCGCTACTGCACAAATACTATAAGCCTCTAGGCGTGTAGTTTCTTTAGATTGCAAAATAATCATAGACTTAAAGGAAATTAGGAAGATGGACAGTATACAACAAATTTTTGATGGTAACGGAATAGGAAGATCAACAACGAGTAATTTGAAAAGTGGATTAGATATAACAATAGAAGAAATCAAACATGTACTCAAAAATTGGACGAAAAATAAGGCACCTGGACCTAAAGAACTACTTAAGCTGTTTGAGGAAGACCAATTACAAATACTGGCAAATCTTTTTAGTACTATTTATGAAACAGGCAGAAACAATCCCCAAGAAGGGAAATGCTCGAAAATTCGAGGAATATCTGACTATATCACTAATGAATCACACGGTGAAGACATTTTTGAAAGTTATACACAATAGAACTCATCGAAAACCGGAGGAGGGTATGAGTGATACTCAATTTGGTTTTAGAAGTGGACCTGGTACTCGGGATGCCCTTTGCAGTTTTAATGTATTAGTCCAACGCTGCCTTGATGTTGACAGGCACGGATATTAAAAATATTGTGACTTGGAACTCTGTGGGAAAAATTTTGGAACGCGAGTAACTTAAAATCTAGTTGGAATTTGAAAAAAAGTGCTGGATCAACAAGTGTACAGCTCAATATTCTCTACAGATTGGTCTTTAAACATTTTTTCCTAACCTCAAAATTTTCAACGTAAAAGGGGTTCACGTTTCCAAAGACATTTTGAATTGCGGATAATTCGAAAACTAGAAGGATTCCGATGTGGAATCCTTCTAGTTTTGGAGCATACAAATGTGGAGCATACATTGTGTACAAAAATGGTTTCAATTTTTTCCTAACCTCAAAATTTCCATTATAAAATGGGTTTGAACGCTTAAAAATAATTTGAATCGCGAATAATTTGAAAACTACGAGGAATTCGGTACAAACTGCTGGGACACAAAATGTGGAGCACAAAATTTTGTACAAAAATGGTTTCAATTTTTTGCTAACCTCAAAATTTCCATTATAAAATGGGTTTGAACGCTTAAAAATAATTTGAATCGCGAATAATTTGAAAACTACGAGGAATTCGGTACAAACTGCTGGGACACAAAATGTGGAGCACAAAATTTTGTACAAAAATGGTTTCAATTTTTTGCTAACCTCAAAATTTCCATTATAAAATGGATTTGAACGCTCAAAAATATTTTGAATCGCGAATAATTCGTAAACTACGAGGAATTCGATACAAACTGCTGAGACACAAAATGTGGAGCATACATTGTGTACAAAAATGGTTTCAATTTTTTCCTAACCTCAAAATTTCCATTATAAAATGGGTTTGAACGCTTAAAAATAATTTGAATCGCGAATAATTTGAAAACTACGAGGAATTCGGTACAAACTGCTGGGACACAAAATGTGGAGCACAAAATTTTGTACAAAAATGGTTTCAATTTTTTGCTAACCTCAAAATTTCCATTATAAAATGGATTTGAACGCTCAAAAATATTTTGAATCGCGAATAATTCGTAAACTACGAGGAATTCGATACAAACTGCTGAGACACAAAATGTGGAGCATACATTGTGTACAAAAATGGTTTCAATTTTTTCCTAACCTCAAAATTTCCATTATAAAATGGGTTTGAACGCTTAAAAATAATTTGAATCGCGAATAATTTGAAAACTACGAGGAATTCGGTACAAACTGCTGGGACACAAAATGTGGAGCACAAAATTTTGTACAAAAATGGTTTCAATTTTTTGCTAACCTCAAAATTTCCATTATAAAATGGATTTGAACGCTCAAAAATATTTTGAATCGCGAATAATTCGTAAACTACGAGGAATTCGATACAAACTGCTGAGACACAAAATGTGGAGCATACATTGTGTACAAAAATGGTTTCAATTTTTTCCTAACCTCAAAATTTCCATTATAAAATGGGTTTGGACGCTCAAAAATAATTTGAATCGCGAATAATTCGTAAACTACGAGGAATTTGACACAAACTGCTGGGACACAAAATGTGGAGCACAAAATTTTGTGCAAAAATGGTTTCAATTTTTTGCTAACCTCAAAATTTCCATTATAAAATGGGTTTGGACGCTCAAAAATATTTTGAATCGCGAATAATTCGTAAACTACGAGGAATTCGATACAAACTGTTGAGACACAAAATGTGGAGCATACATTGTGTACAAAAATGGTTTCAATTTTTTCCTAACCTCAAAATTTCCATTATAAAATGGGTTTGAACGCTTAAAAATAATTTGAATCGCGAATAATTTGAAAACTACGAGGAATTCGATACAAACTGTTGAGACACAAAATGTGGAGCATACATTGTGTACAAAAATGGTTTCAATTTTTTCCTAACCTCAAAATTTCCATTATAAAATGGGTTTGAACGCTTAAAAATAATTTGAATCGCGAATAATTTGAAAACTACGAGGAATTCGGTACAAACTGCTGGGACACAAAATGTGGAGCACAAAATTTTGTACAAAAATGGTTTCAATTTTTTGCTAACCTCAAAATTTCCATTATAAAATGGGTTTGGACGCTCAAAAATATTTTGAATCGCGAATAATTCGTAAACTACGAGGAATTTGACACAAACTGCTGGGACACAAAATGTGGAGCACAAAATTTTGTACAAAAATGGTTTCAATTTTTCCCTAACCTCAAATTTCCATTATAAAATGGGTTTGGACTCACAAAAAAAATAAACCTCTTAATCTCGCAAGATTTTCGAAAATTTCCAAAGGCGAAAACTATGCTAGCTCACCCGAATAGAAAAAAGAGATCTTAACCATCATGATGCATTTTGATTTTTTGAAAACGAAGCAGTTTTCCAAGAGTTAGAGCAGTTTCGTGCGTATTTAACACATTTCGGCGTTGAGGGAGCCTTACTTATAAATAGTGGCTCTAACGAAAAAATTATTGTAGACCTTTTTTATAGAAAATTCTGTGCTCTACATTTTTTGTTCAGGTACTTTTTTTCGAAATCCTTTTAGTTTTCGAGTTATTCGCGTTTGAAAATTTTACAAGTTCCAAAATTTTGATAAACCCCTGCTCGTAATTTTGTTAAGAGCTAAGAGCTTTGGAGAGACGTTTTGACAATTATTTGGAAATAAAGGAGGGTATATAGAAAATAATCAGTTTTTTTTACTTTTCTTTCGATTTTTGGGCTAAGACTCACGGTACTGGTTAATCATATAAAATAGAAGCCGATACTGTGTTATTAGTCAAACCCGACAAGTCCTATGAGAGAAAAAATGACAAAACAAACAACCAGCAACCTTGTTGAACGTATCGATACGTACTTGTAATATAAAATTGGCTGTATAACCCATATGTATATATAAATTTCCGAGTCAATTGTTTACGTCTGATGTGAGAGAGTTTTTCGCCGGTAATTGTGATTTTTTTCCCTCTCAAACAGGAAATATGGTTTTTGCCTTCGCTAACATGAAACCTGTATGTTACGCAACGTATCAGTGAAAGTCGATTATTCCCAAAGCCATTGTACGTTCTTTAACTAATACTTTTACGGGGGCGTTCGAAATTCCATATTATATAATTTGAATAAAAAAATGTTATGCTAGAACGCGATCTATCACTCACTTCAGATGGATCCTAAGTAAAAGTACTTTCAATTTCGTTCGAAAAACTCGCTATCATTTAATATTCAATAGATTGTTACCAGTGGTATTGAAAAGGTTAAAGAAACTCTAATTTTGTGTTTAAATAATAATATTAACAAATATTAAATTGTAATCCGTGAATAGACGAGTAAAATGTACCAGGAGTTTGGTTTAAACAGGATACCAGACGTGCACTGAGCCCTTTTTGTACCCCAATCGTCTATTAGAACCTCGCAAATAATCTTGTCGTCATCGTACTATCTTTCACGATTCGGTTATTCAGTTTTTTTTTTGTTTAAAACTTGACGCAACGTTTCTAAATTGGTATCTAGATAATCGGGTATCTTTTGTACCTTGTCCTACGTATAAAATTTTCAGTAGCTTCGTCAATTGATTTCAGTTTTTCTTTACATGTTTTTCGGTTCTTAGTATGATCCACAGCAAACCCAAATGCTTCTTATTATGATAGCAATATCAGATCCTTTTTTTAAACATTCGAATATATTTAAAATGCAATTAAATAAATCTCACCTAGCCACGTCACTGCTTATCGCAGACTGTCTGAAAGGAATATTTCAAAGAAATTGTGTACATACGTCTACCGACAGCTTCGGCCAATAGAAATGCATTTATGGAAATGATGAGTCCACGCGGACTGACGGTCTGTTAGATGTTTACTGAATTTTATAATTATGAGTGCCGTGGAAGATGACGGCCAATTTTTCAATAGCATTTTCATAATATTTTGAAAGTGTATTAAGTAAATTTTTTATTGTATTTCCCTCGAGAAATAAACAATGTAGGTTGATATAATTTTTTTTTCATAATTATTGTGTGAAAATCATATTTCTCATAGTATTTAGAAGATCGTTCTCGAGATTTTACGTACATAATTATTGTTGAGGTAGGTCTGTAACATTATTTTTTTTTCAATTCAATTATTAACGGGAATAAATAATTAATACGACATTGGGCAAGAAATTACTACATTTAAAAGTGTACATTTTTTTCCGTAACAACCATTTGATAATACTTAATGAGAATGCAGTAGAACAGAGTCGTGTACGCGAAAACATCAAAAGTGTTATAGTAAATTAAAAAAAAAAAAAAATTATTTGTTCAAAGGGATTCAAAGATTCGGTATATCGGATATCACAAGGTAGGGGTAGATTATTTTGCTCAATTAGAAATCAAAACAATTATTTATCATTTATCAACTAGAAACTGATAAGTCCGAACCCTACAATAATAATAATGGGGTTGCGCTGCCAACATTATCTCTAGATCCCCTTATTGGGGTGGATCAGTCTACACCTTGTTTATAACCCCTACTCTCCACAGGTCATCTTCTACTTCTTTCAACCCCTTTTGTCCTAGGCCTGCCGTTTTTTTTACCGCCGGCATTCCATAACATTGAATGCTTCCCTGCAACCACTTAACTCGCTGAGCTTTCATTTTTTTTTACAATATCTTCACCGCTGAGTTCGTCAGTAATTTCTAGGTTAGTTCTTATCCTATATTCCCCTTTTTACTGGTTCCGTTATCATTCTGATTATCTTTCTTTTCGTACGTCTCAATTTTTGTTTACTTCGTTTCTTGTTAGTCTCAGTATTTCGGCAAACTTTTCACCTTTCCAACTTGACATTTTCTTTCCGAATCTCATTATTTTGTTTTACTTTGAGTCAGACAGACACACACAGAGAGAGAAAGAAATGCTTTTTGTCAAAAAATTGTTGCAATTGAGATTCAGACAAAAGTGTCTGAATCTCAAACCCATCCGCTTTCCCTATGGAACTATCTCCATTATTCCATTATTGATCATCTTCCTGACTAATGAATTTTCCTCGTTATATAGTTAACCTCAAACTCTTTCTCCTTTTTCTTTAGGTGTTTGTATGCTGATCCTTGTGTTTTGCTCATAGACTTTTTGATCAATCTTGGTGGTTTGCATCTTTTATAACCCCTACTTATTAACTTGTTTTTTGTCTTCAATTATGTTGGTTCGCATCCGTTTTAGTCTTGATCCGACTTTCATACAGCTTTCATGAAAACTTGAATTCGATTCGAGATACTGGAACCTTTCTAAGCGATGTGTTTAAAAAGGAACCTGGAAAACATCATTACAATCCATATGGGGCTTTAATAACAAAAAATTCAGGCTCTTCTTGAATGTAAAAAATGTAAGAAAGTGGATTTTATCTAACGCGGATGAGGGAATTGTCAAGGGAAGCTTTGTAGTTTTGGTGAAGATGGAGAAGTTTTCTCTTGGATTTTGAGCTAAGATGAATGCCAGTAGTGATCCAGGTGATGATCATAATCTCTTTTTTTGCCCTAAATCCAGATTACTTTCAAAAAATGAATACAACTGACATTTTCTTCCAAAACGGTGCGGTTTTGTCTTGATTCGATCAGCCACAAGATTTGCAAATTCTTCTGGATATCTTTCCACTGCATCAGTGTCTGCAGATGCAGCTTCTACAACGACTACCACCAGATTCCTCAAAATGGGCATAACACCGCTCAGAATCACCCCGTTCACCCGATTTTTTATCGGGTCGTGTTTCCGATTTGGCAAATAAATTTGTGGATATACACCTTCCGAAAAAGAGATTTTTGTACGACTTTGATATTCAATAGACACACCGTCATCTTGTCGAGACTTTTATTTGCCATACTAGAAATCAATAACCTATTTATACAGCTTTTGTCAAATCGATTTATAATAATTGCATCTATGCAACAAGCATTTTAATAAACCGTAAATGTTAAAGTATAAAGCAATTACATACATTGCATCATGAAAAAATGGCGTCATAACCCAATTCTTTGTCAAACGATTCAAAGTATTTTATTTTAGTCGAAACCAAATTGTTAATAATTGAGTTTGGATTTTTTTACGCAATAATTAAATCTATATTTTAAGATAAAAACGATTTAAATGTCTTTGTCGAGAATTTTCTTTATCCTAACTCAAGTTATGTACGTTTCAAGGAAAGATAAATAAAAATTGGTATCAGCACGACTTGAACCTGGGACCTCCCGCATTTGAGCCTTGTGACCTAACTACCACGCTACGAAGACCTTAATAATAATTTTCTCTTCGCATGACCGCTTAAAGTATGTTTCTTTACGCACAAAGTGCTCAAAGTGGAGTTTACACATTCATATTCACGTGTTCGAAGTGATCTGATAGAGTTTAACGCAGTATAGACCCATAAGGCTGAGACTACTGCTCCAGATTTGGTTTCATTTGAACCAAATTATCAGAAATATGTATTGTACTCTTTTGGAGTCTTCTTTAAAACCGAAGAGCTGTATCATCAGCAAATCTTCTGCAAAGCTCAAATACGTCTTCTTCTTTGTAATATTGTTTCCACATCAGAAGCTCAGTTCCTACCATACAGACATCTATAGATAGTCCAGAGTTAACCAAAAGATTATAGCAAACTTATTCTCACATATGCCTCAGAAACCAGAGCCCAGACATCAAGGAAGTCACCCTCAGGGACCGAATAAAGAGTGATGAGATAAGGGAAGAATTGGGCGTCCGGGATATGGCGAGATGGGTCAGGGCACGAAAAAGATTCTGGAGGGATCACGTCGAAAGAATGTCAGAACAGACGCGGACCTGTAGGCAGACCACCAAAAAGGTGGTACGAGAGCTGGAGTTCAACTTCTCGGGAAGACGGCAAAACGTACAGGATTGACCAGGACCTGGTTCTGTTGAAAGAGGAAGAAGAGAAAGATCGTTTAATGATACTACCACAGCAGATGCTCATTCGAGTTGTCCAAAATAATCCCATCTAGAAGATTATCTGCTAGAAGTACTCCACAGGCAGACGCGATTGAAAAACGCCGAGCTTTCCTGCAGATGTCAATTTATCGGGACTCTTTCTTTAGGAGGAATGTAAACCTTGGAATCTGTTACTCAAGAAACGTCTTCCTGATATGTGACACTGTAAATTTTCTACAAAAAATACCAGAAATGGGTTGGAGATGTTTAGAAAGAAACTATAAGAGGAAAGCATAGGATGCAATGGACCTCAGTCATCTTGAATTGACATTATCACCAAATCTATTAACTTTTCATCCAGTTATTTCGAATAATCTTAATAGAAAAGGAAATTGTTTTATTCGTGTTTCTCTAATAATCAACTTTCATGTTGTATACGCTAAAATAAGCAAAATAATTTATTACCCGATTGATTTTTACCAACGATAATGTATTTGTTAATTATATATGTCGTAAATTAACGTTCGTTGATTTGTTTTAAGTCATAATGGCTCAATAATCTCTTCAAATAAATTCGTTTAGTATGTTGTTCGCAATTAATATTTTTTGCATTGCGGTAATAAAGTTTTTTTACATCTTCATTTACTGGAGAGTAGAAATCCTTGATAAAATAAAGGTTACGTTACGATTATTATATTATTGCAAATATTTTCTCATTTAGACGGGTTGCAATATATATATCTTTGATTTCGATGTGTTTTCCTGTACTATTTCCAGAGAAAAGCACCGTCCAACATACATGGAGTGAAATATCCTCAATTTAGCCTCACAGACATTCAATATCTTATTTGAGAGGCTTTTCCTTATACCAGTGACCAATAACCAAGAAGATGATCAATCTTAATCCAAAAACTGTCTCCCAGTACCTTGAACGACTCTCTAAAGGAGTTTTGGTGTGTTGCATTCCGATGGTTTCCAGTAGGATCTGTTTTTTCAAATAAATTTTCGATGAAACCATCCGGTACGGAAATTTCATTAACTTGGATGGATACCAAACTATCAAAAGACCTTATCAAGCTGCCCGATAAAGTTTTTCACCACTCTATAGATGATAACCACCACCATGAATGGCTCTAGATATTTTCAGCTGTTGCAGTAGATGTAGATCTGTTTTTTTCTTGTGCTTTTGGTTGATAGTTCGTAAGCTGACATATAGATGGCGGATAACCGTTAAGTGAAGTTGATTGAGAAAGATGCGACTAGAAATATATCGAGCTCTCAATCGACCAAAAACGATTTGTCCAATCGTAATAAACCGAAAAGTGACAATGAATGAAACGTGACTCTATAATTTCACAATGGAGTCCAATCGATATTGAGCCTAGTGGATTGCACGTGATGAACCGACTCCAAAGCGTGGAGGGATGCATAAGTCATAAACGGGCACTTTTGGGTTTAGTTTCCGAAGAGTTTAGGTTAGATTGTTGAGGACAACCTAGACCTAGATTGATCGTGCTTCACCAAAAGTCTTGAGACGCATATCTGCTCTATTTCTTGTTACCGAGTCATCTGTGAAGATCGAGAGGCTTCTTTTCCTCTATAATATCCAATCACCATGATGTACTGAGCTGATAGATCCTTTCCTCCAAAGGTTTTTATCTTGCATTTGCTCTTTTTGAGGATACACCTTTCAAGAACAATTTAATGTTTCCCATTGATTATACGAAAACCTCGTTGTAACAATCTTTCAAGCAACGTTGAAATCATTTTATGAAGTTATGCTGGATAGGAATATTAATGTCTTTTTTTCTTATTGATGGATTTTTGTATCCCACACGTGGTACAGTCGAAAGATATTTTATTTACTTATTAAGCAAGCGTGTTGCTATATTTAGGTTCACTGACATTCCACAAAAAAATAAAATTTTTCAACATCAGCGTTACTTGATAACTAATTGACCTCCAAATAATGATTATATGACACGAATGATAAGATATTACGTCGAAATTATAAACAATCTTCGATATTTCGTGGGTCGTATTTAAATCTTGAATAACACCACCCCGCATATGAAAATTCTTTTACAGATGACTGATGAAAATTTCTGGAATGTTGTTTACGCCATAAGTATCTAAAATCTGGAACCGTTAGTGATATTCATATTCTTCAGAGACTTAAGGTAAACTGTCTCTGAAGACGATAACTTGATTATCGAAACGCGTGTCAGACAGTGTAATTGTGAGTGGAGGTGTAGTGGTGGTGTGGGCAGTGTATTCAGTATTCCTGCACATCGCTGAAGCGTCCCGACAATAGTTTTTGAGATTCCAGCAGTAATCAGCCATCGAATTTTCATTCCACCCACCTGAATACCGTTTCCATTTCTTTTATGTCTTCTCTTCATTGCAATTCCGTAGGTTCTTAAGGAAATAGTCAAGATTGGAATCTTTTTTACTCGAGTTCTTCACCGTTACCCAGAAAACCGCCCATAACTTTTTTAAAGCCAATTTTTCTTTCTGATTTGTGTCTTCCAGAAAATTTCCTGCTTTGATTTTTTGAGGTAATGCGGGGAAAGCTGGAGCCTTTTTGTTGATGAAGCTTTATGTGCAGCATAATCTTCTAAGGGCCAGTCAACGGTTCATGAAGAATGTTTTTCATACCAAGTACAAAATTTTGTCGTTTAGGCCACAATTTTTGTTTCCGGCGTTTATTAGGAGCACTACTAGCAAAAGGCATATCATTTTGAAGCGTATTGGTAAAACAACTCATCTTAAACTCCATGATTTAAAAATATTGAATTTGACCAGGAATATTCCAACTGAATACCTTTTCTAGATGCCATAAAAAGAATATACCTGGGGCTAAGGTATTTAGTTCAATTTTGAACTCAAAACTCTAACCAAATCATTTAATTTTTCTTGGGTAAACAGCTGTGGTTGATTGCGTCTTCTTGGAGCAAATTCATCCTCTGATGAACCGACCTCTTTCTCAGATTTATGTCAGGTGTAGATAGATTTGGTTTGGCACATGTCGTATTGCTATAGTTTGGTCTTGACCATACAAAAAACCAGTCGCTTACATGATTTAGCGGGTTTTGCTATATTATAGGGATTCCAAAAGGCATTTGCTTTGTTTTTCCTGCCTTCCAAAGACGCAATTCTTATACACGGGTGCGAGACGCTTTATGGGGAACCCATGAGTTGTCTTCATCTCCAAGTGTTAAGTTGAAATAGACTAAATGCAGATTATTCATTCTGCTACTGTAAATTTACCTGAGGTGTTTCGCCGATAGCCTAAAATAGCCGGCTCGTGTAGAATGGGAAAAATTTTCCCACGATCAATTCGTCGCGTTATGTCGCTCGTGTAGAATGGCCTTTAGTTATTTTAATTTACAAATGTTAATTTCGCATAGAAAGTTGTTTATGGTTTTGGTTAATATTAACGGTTTTTATAATCAATCACCACCGTACTATTATTTGATAATCACAGTCGCTTTTTGAAATTGATTAGTATTATTACATCCTATACAATTTACGTAAGAAACTTTTAAAAGTTCATGCTGATTAAACGTTCCTTTCGCGAACGAAAGGAGTGCTAAAAATATCATATAATTATATCAATTTCGTGATGGAAGAAAATCAAATCGTAGTGTCAATGAATCTTAATTTTATATACGGTGTATTTGAAAGAAGTTTGTTACAAGCATCGTCCTACAAGTACCAAATTTCGAATTGCTCTGTAAAGTTTCCGGCTTCGACTGGTGGTCGAGGTGATTGTACTGGATGTTGGACTGGTATGAAGATAAAGAAGACAACTTATTGTACCGAATATTCACCTCAAACGAAATTCTGGTACACTCTATATTCCGGATCGGAAGACGAAAGATTCTTGCGAAAAAAGCATCTGGAGAAGTGACGAAAGTAGAAAATTCCAACTCTGTAGTTTTATAGCAAAATTCTCACTCAAATTTCAGCGGGTTTGGACGATTTTTGACGATATTTGACCATCGTATAAGTGAGTTGTGAAGAAAGGAAAAAATTAAGCAGCCGTCTGTCTGTACAACTGAATTGAAACGCGTCTGTATCAATTTGACTGACGACGAACGTTTAGAGCATTCAAAAATTTCATATCAAAACAACGAATTTGTCTTATAATAATTGCAAGCGACGTATTCATCAGATCTGACCCACAGAGACTTTTTCCTGTTTTCGAACGTTCAGCTTGAAGAAGAAATATCGATTTCTATGGAAAAGTGTATAGATTCAAGAGGAGACCATGTTGGAAAAGAAAAATAATTATGTCTTGTTTTTTTTTGGTCTTTCCAGACAACCTTCGGAATTGGAACCGAATCTCTAATCGGATTTTTGGAAATCTTCTTCAACTAGTGAAAAAAATAGGAAATTGCGGATATGTCGAAGAGTTATTCTGTCTGTAGAATCACTTCTAGTCAATAAGGGTTTAGCATGCTTAAAAAAACTTGTCTTCTCACTTTTTCTAGCGATCCTATCTAGTATGGTACTTGATATTGAAAATCCAGTGGAACTGAAGCTTTTCGTTTTAAAACTAAGATAGGAAGCGGCGGAATCGGTATCAGATCCAACCAAAAAGGAAAATACCGTGAGATGTTGCCCAATATGACCCTCAAAGAAATCATGGAACACCCTTCTAACGTCTCATATGACGTTTCCTCAGATTTTCATATGTTTTAAATCGATTTGCTTCAGAAATGAAGCCGTGGAAAATTGGTTTTCTGAGCAACTAGACTACCAGGACCTTTAACCAAGTTCATTCCCAAAGGTTGCAACTAGCTCTATGCAAACATGATGATCATACAGTCACACACAACTTTTCCTATTCCCAGTAGTAAAAAGGAAAGAACATCTATTAGTCGATTCGATTTTGGAATCATAAAAGCATTGAAAAAGCTTTTTTTTAAAGTGTTTACTTACAGTCGATCAAAAACAACAACGTCCTGATGATTCAGAGCAGTGTTTGGTTATGTTTACATGTAATAAATCAGATTTTTTGCGACAATGGATCCATCGATTCATTCCTGGATCAAAATAACCACGTTCGAAGCGTCCAAAGACACAACAGTCAACTGGGAAGGTTATGGCTTCAGTAATTTCTACAAGAACGTCATCGAGAAGTTAGAGAAGCGTTGGAGTGATTGAGTTGCTCTTGAAGAGGTTTAAATTTATGATTAAAATCTATTTTCGACGGACGGATATTCCAGCAATAAATTTAATACCAAGAAGATGGAAAAAAATGATCTGTGAATGCATTCTTTCACGAATACTTTAGCGTTATCAATTTCTATTTCAGAATGTCCCATTTACATTCATAATCACGTAGAAAATTGATTTTTTTTACCTCACTAAATACTTATATTAAAATTATTATCAAAAACGCTATCTTTGATTGATATACGTCACTTACACTCTTCGATGACGCTTTCTTACCACAGTTTTTCGCGAAAGAATGTTGACATACTTCTCGTCGTTAATTCTGTTGGTACCGTTAGTCGTACCCGATCTATCTGCAAGTATGTACCTTATACACAATAATCGATCGATTCAAGCAGATCCGGCCGGGAATCGTTCGATTTTTATTATTTCTTAAAAGAAACGTTATGGATCTGTGATTCCCAAAGTTGTCCACGGGAGACTCGACGGGGGGTCTACGTTGAGCGTGACAAAAAACGGGGGTACACAATCGTAACCGGGAATTCACGAAAGTTTATTTGGTTTCGATAGTGAGTTCCCGACTTTCTCGTCATATCTTGTCGAAAAAAGTTTTCGTTCCATTTGGAAATTGGTAGTAATGCAAGAGGTCCACCGGATCCAGCATAATTTTGTAACAAAAAAGCTTGGCAACCAATGGTATAGATTGAAAAGAAAGGGGAATAAATTTCGAAAGTTCAAAGAACCATAGACAAATAAAATAACCCGTCAACTGATCTTCCATTGATAACGATCGATCCTTATCTACATAACCTATAAAATTATTGGGCAGCCCCAATTCTCTAGCTTTCTTTCATAATATTTTGTAACTCAAGCTGGACAAACATAACAAAATGATAAGCCGGTCCTGTTCTCGACCAATATTCTTTGTACAAGTCAACTATTTCTCTTTCTTTATCTGATACGAATAAACTCAGATTATTTTTTCTCTTTTTAACGTGTAAATGCATGTTTGCGGGACATTCCAATCGTACTCGGAATATCTATGACGATGGACCACTTCGTAGAATGTGAATCGAAATCTACTGCGTCAGTTCGGATGCAGTTATATCGTCAACCAGAGATTATATGAATATATATAAAACGAAGATGTTTTTTTTCACGCTTCAAGTTTGGGAAACAGGAAAAAACCGCCGTACTCAATGTGTAACTCCTCTACCGTCTGTGTTATTTGAACGCATCCATCGACAGAGAAAAAGTAAAAATATTTAATGGCGGTTTTAGACTATTGCGATATAAAAGTGGAAATCGGAAACTTATCACACAACCCTGGTACACGTATTTTTTCACGATTTCAGTGAATGGCGAATCCGAAAAACCTCGGAAGGATACGAACAGTGAAAGCTACCTAATCAAAATATGAAATCATCATGTCGCATACCGTAAAAGTATGACTGCAAATAGACAAAAAAAAAATCGTAACTTGTAAAGTGTGGATTTATTTATACAGTAAATCGTAATTGAACATTAAATAAATTAAATTTTATTCAGTAATCTGTAATTGAAATAGTATTAATTCGATGATTTCGTCTCTGAAGACGGTACCCTTGGTATCGAAACGTTTTTTTTTAAACTAGGATATCCGATTTAAACTCAAAAGGAAACTACATTGAAAAATGAAAATGATTATAGAAAAAATCGTCGCGGTCTCAATTTTTAAAAATTTTTTTCTCATTATTTCTCATAATAATTGATTTATGAGATAAAAAACAATCCAAAATGACATGAATTGACGTCCATTGAAGCTAATTGACATCTTATGATGTCTATTGATGTCGATTTACGTAAATTCGTGTCGTTTGAGGTAATTTGGTCGCTGGATTCGATAGAATCAAAGTTTGGTTTGTTTTGATCAACGTTTTCCTAACAATACCCCAAAAATCTTTCGTTTCAACACATCTACAGCTGTACAGGAATTGAACGCTTATTTCATAGCTCGCTACACGCTTCCTGAGATTTTTCCTTAAAAAAAAAAGCGCAAAAAGCCTCTTTGTTCGATCGAAAACTTTCTTCTCTGCGAATTTTAACTTTTAGAAAGTTTCACTACAAGAGCTTGGGAGCAAACGTCGATTCCATGAAAAGGGAAATTTTCGAACAATTATTCATCCGATTAGAATGTACAGAGACGGAAACCCATCAAAGAAAACCCGTTTCTAAATAATAACAAACCCTGTGTCATGCTACAGGACGTTGCATCGAAAAAGTTTAGCTTGGGGAAAAACCATACAAGAAATGAACAGAAACACCATTAAATGGTATACGGACGGATCTGGAATAGGAGTGTACCAAAACACTCTGAAAGTCTGACCAGCGCACCTACAGAGGATCTACAGAGGAACTAACGTAAATAGCAGATCATTATCCTGTCTTAGAGTCAAATAGCCCTTCATGGGATCCGAACCGAAGCAAAACCAATTATTGGGACAACCTACAGGTGCCGCGACCTGCAAAGATTCCTCTGGATAACTATAACCAGAGTAGATCTGCTGGATATATCAACCTACGAATACTAACAGGAGTTCTATTGGGACACAGTCGTCTCGATAAACACCTGAAGACGCTAGACCTAGCAGATAATGCGGCGTGCACAAAGGACGAAACCTCCACATTCTCTCGAAGTTTGAATCACTAAGGAACTCCAGAGCACTACACTTGGGAGCTTCTGAAATAGAAGACAAAGATGTCCGGTAATTTAAAAAGTATAAAATGTGACATGGATTGATGTATCGCAGCAAGATAAGTGGACTTAATAGATCCTTTGGGTCGCAGTGTATACGAAACATCAAATCCATACATACATACGATTGGATAATCTAGTACCAGAAATCTGAAATGAAGATTTATCTAGAAAAAACTATAAAGAAGAGAAAAATTGAAGAAATTTATCAAGAAGATTAAAATCTTGTCATATAGGAGGTCACTTCGTCACAGTAGACTTCGTTAATGAACATAATGACGTAGTTAGTTACAAGGTTCGTTCCAACCCATCAAAAAACCGTCCTTGGTACGGTGACGATTCTGCGCAATAGGAACCGCTTCCTGGACGGTCTTTTCGATATAAATATATCTATAAACTCTTCCAAGAACTGTCCAGACTAGCAGGTTCGAACAAACTTATAAGTTTTTGAGATCGATACAAATCTAAACATTCCAGTAGAAAAGATCGGAATTTTCTGTTGGTTGCTAGAATTCTACTGGAAAAATATAAAGATGGATTTTTTAAATTTGAAAATTTTTTAAAAGCAATCACCGAATCGTGTAAAAATTAGCTTTTGGGATGATCGTAATTTATTGAAACGAAAATATTTATACGATAAATTAAATCACCAGCCTTACAGCCTTATAAAAACAATCTTGTAACCCATAATTCAAGCATTAATATTAATAATAAGATCACTGGCTTTACTCGACTATATCAAGCAGTGGCGCTACTTGAAATGAAGGTTTACAGGGTTCCCATCGTTGATTATTCACTTTAATATCCTTCAAAACTACATCCCCCTCGTTTTTGTACCTCCTTTTCTCTTCTTCAATAGTCCTTTTTGCAAATCTTTTTCTCGGTATCCTTTTAGTTTGCCGCAACCAACTTCTATTTATCATGTTATTGGTGAGTATTTATACAAACCTTCCAGTTTTTGGTCAGTTATCCTTCTTCAAGGTCTTTCATTTGTTTTTGATCCCCCAAAAATTTTCCTCGATAGTTTTTTTCCATATAACAGTTTTGTTTCTTCAGCCTTTTTGGTATATTCTTTTGAGTTTAACATTTTATTTCATGATCCTTTAGGGCTTCACTTTATTTGGTTAATTTTTTATTTAGATCCGTCCGCTCTCCATTTTTTATTTAACAGTGCTGCTCCCAGGTATTTCTATTTTATAATTTACTTTTATAAATGTATTTTGGCGTTGAATCTGGACCCTTAACTTCACACGCACTTCATCAAATGGTTTAGTTGACTTACTCCCTCTTCGTTAATTCCGAGTCTGAATAGACCAGGAAAAAAATAGAAAATGATATAAACCGTGTATGCGCGACAATGTTCCGTTCGTTTCCGGTTACAACCAACCGAATCCGAACGGAACCGCATACGTATGAAACGGGCCTTAGTACGTTCGAAATTTCCAACTTACGTAGCTACTCGATCGATTGAGTATAGTCGTGGAAAAAATGATAATTCGACGAGTCGCTACTGTTTCTTATTACTCACGAATTGATATCAATCAAAGCGCATTAAATACACGTTATTAAAGTTCGTGGAAAATAATAAAAAATGGCCGTCTGTTGGAGAACATTAAACTTATTCATGTAGCTTACGTAACTGAAAATACAGATACTTTCATGATTATATACGGGGTAGATTTATATCATTGGAAGTAACAAAAATAATGAATACAGACAACATCTTCTTCTTTTTCCTTTTGTCCTCTCTAGAGCGTTGGAAATGTATTTATAATCCATTTCTTGGATATCTTTGAAAATCTGCTCAAAAGAATCGACATTTTTATACCTGGAAAAATACAAAGAAACTTAATCAATATATTTCCATCCCTATATTTCCTTCTTGGATTTTTATTTACCTAGATCTCCACATAAACTCGCGCTCTCCACAGTGATGCCGGGTCCCCCGATCTTCCTTTTATTTCGGAGCAACGAGTTCGTACAAACTTCCCTTAAATTATTCCTCCAATCGCTCATACCCTCACTACTCGTGGTAATAAAAATTTTATCACTCTTTAACCTAACCTAACTTAGCCATTTTTTTATGTAAAATATTCTTCCACCCCATCCGGGGACACTTTTATTATTGATATTTCGCAAATTTCGTGGTGGTGGTGGTGGTGTTGGTATAAAGTACCCATTTCTTATATTTTTTACTATCTCGTGCTATAATCGTCATTTGATTTATTGTCTGTTTCACCTGCCAACTCAACGTTCAGAATTAGTTGAAGGCTCAATATTTTACAATTGAAAAAAATGCGCAATCATTTGCCAATTGAAATCGAATCGATACCATCTTTGCACGCATTCCGCAATAATTTGAGGGAATATTTACTGGAATGTACCTTCTACTGTGTAAACGATTTCTATTCTAATAATATTTAATTCCGGACATGCTGCAAATTAGTTTAATGTTTACTATTGACTTATATACGACTTTTATTTTATTTGTATCTTTATTTAGTTATTTTTATGTTTGTTTTTGTAATAATTTTTAGACAATAAAGCAATCTCTCTGTATCTATCTCTTTATTTATTCCTTCTTCTTCATCCCGTTCAAACTTCTTTGACCAGTTAGCCTTTTTTGGTTTTTAGGTGTATATTCACTGCATATATAACAAAATTCTAGTCGGGAACTTGCCTTTTGTCTATTATTTTGAATAAAAATCCCAAAAGACGTAGAATACAACACAAAGTTCCAGATGTAGAAGCTTTTCTCTGGACCTCGGATGTTTTCTGTAGTAAAACATTTGCTTTTCCATATATTCAAACTGCTTTCAGATATCGGTCAATAAGGGGTCGAAGGATTATCGTTTTTATTGAAGGAATTGTTCGGGAAAACGGTCGAAGCATGAAAAATTTAAATGAAAGTGTGTCTGCAAAGGCAAATTTATGCGATGTTGTAAGCGAAAAATTTAAAAAAATACCAATCAATTGGTATTGAACTGCGGTATTATTATTATATCCCAAGTCGATATGAAATTGATAACCCCAATTATACAGAAAATTGTTTTCGAAAACAATTCCTAAAATATTTCGAAAAATGTACACCGAGTCTTTGATTTGTTATAACTTTGATATTTATTTTGGTTACCAGGATATGTATCGTTCATCCAGGATTGGTTCCAACAGTTTTGAGCGAATAGAATTCCATAGACAAAGAAAAACTATGAATTATACGTGAAGACGTTCATAAAGGCATTAGTATGTGTTAAACTATGATCCCAACGTATACAGGGTATTGGATACCAAAAACATATTAGTAATTTTGGATTAGAGACAATTGGAGCCAATAAACAAGTTGAATCAAGTCCAACATCTATTTTACTAAACCATTTTGTGGCGGAGCTTTGGTTTTGGTTTCTGTCCAAGGTGCCACTTGGCACAATTGGTTGTATGGAAACCTATGGTGACCGGCGACGCGGCTAGCCACGCAACTCGATGCGCGCTCAGTAGTTTGAGACAAACTATAGTTTCAGAGTTACACAAAGCTCCCGCAGACACGAAAATAGAGGTTAAAGAAGACGTAATATTTTATTGCTTCAGCATTTCTTCGCACCAATCGAGACAAGCTTGTTTTTGAGGTATTGGAGTTTCCAACGGAAACAAACCTTTTTGACAGCCAAATATTCATGGAATTTTGATTGTATGCTAGTGGAACTAATGTCCAATTCATCCACGATTGAAGTCTGAAAAACGGTGATTAGAGATGGTGCACAATGTGTCAAACTTTATGATGGTAATGTCAGATTTGACATAGGTATTCGCGTCGATGTTGCCACATCTCAAAACTTGAATAGTAACCTTCGTACTCATTTCTTTTTGTGTTGTTTGAGTTTCTGCTATTCCTGCATCGGAATAAATTTTAAAAAAATGACGTTTCGAGCCAACTCCATTGAGATGGAGCTCGTGTTATTAAATTTAGAATTAGAAATGAGTATTCCATGTTGCAACTCATCCATACCGCCGTTGTGAAATTGCGCAAATATATTTAATTGCATATTGAATTTGATAGGAATTTATCGTGTCGATTACTCACTCGAATCAATATTTTATAACTAACGTTGAAATTAGCATCGTTAAATACCAAGCGGGTAACATACGTTGCACAATTTTTTGTTTGTTTGTATATAAATAATTGCTAGAATGAAACGCATATCAGAATGTGGAATTAATTAGAGAAAAAGTTCGTTGTAACACTTTCCCGCAATATTGAACGTTTTAAATTTCAGGAAACTCGTTATTGAATTAATGAAAAAATATGTGGGACACAGACGTACTAAAATTTTGAATGTCTGTATTTTTGATATTAACAACCGGAATAATATTCGAACCCATGTGCATATCACGCTTTTAGACCAAAAAAAAATTGCCGTAATATAAAGCTAAATAGCAAACTGTACGAGGGTAATTTCAAAAGTTTCCGATCTAACAATTTCAAAATAGGTCCACGTCTGATGACGTCGATGGTAGCCGAGATTACCAACCTCGCGTCATGTAAATTGGTCGCCGGAAAAACGCACATTTCTCTTTGACCAGTTTATCATTCAATTGCAACTTTATATCTTCACAAGAGTTTCTATTTGACATTCTTTTAACTTTCCTAAGAGGTATGAGTTGCTTGGTAGGAAGAAAACTGTTTTCCAGCCAGTTTTGACATCCATCTTTTCCAGTTTTGATATCTAGCCAATCCCCTACCACTTAAGTTTCAAGATATGGCAACACTGATATGAATATGTCAAATCCGATGCTGCCAACATAAAGTTTGACGTGTTTAAGGGTGAACTTAGTGTTTATGTTGTTTACAGACTTTCAACTCGCTTCGTCTTTTGATGGAGCTGATTTAAGATGAATGATTGAATGAACGAACTGTTTTTTCGGAATAATTGGACATGTCGCCGCCGTTTTATCAGAGAAACGTAGACTGGTCTGAATGGTATGCCAGCATTGGTTTGCGAAAACCGTTTTCCAGCCAGTTTTGACATTGAACCAATCCCCTACGAAGGTTGCTACTTAAGTTTCGAGATATGGCAACACTGATGTGAATATGTCAAATCCGATGCTGCCAACATAAAGTTTGACGCGTGTTTAAGGGTGAACTTAGTGTTTATGTTGTTTACAGACTTTCAACTCGCTTCGTCTTTTGATGGAGCTGATTTAAGATGAATGATTGAATGAACGAACTGTTTTTTCGGAATAATTGGACATGTCGCCGCCGTTTTATCAGAGAAACGTAGACTGGTCTGAATGGTATGCCAGCATTGGTTTGCGAAAACCGTTTTCCAGCCAGTTTTGACATTGAACCAATCCCCTACGAAGGTTGCTACTTAAGTTTCGAGATATGGCAACACTGATGTGAATATGTCAAATCCGATGCTGCCAACATAAAGTTTGACGCGTGTTTAAGGGTGAACGTATTGTTTAAGTTGTTTACAGACAGAATTGAATGAATGAACTGTTTTTTCGGAATAATTATGCCAGCATTTGTTTGCCAGAAGCGTTCGTAAAAATCAGGGAAACCAATCGCAGAAAACGAATCGTTCTCCTAAACGATAATCCGAGATCTTTCACTTAATTTCAAATAAAATGTTTTTGAGCAGTCAAAACATGGAATTGATGGATATGTACACACCTAGTTTGACATTCAATGATTTTTTTCTTATTTCTGCCGATCAGAAATAAATTTGTTGTTTTGGTGGTACTTCAATCGGAATGGAAAAAATTCTTCGGCAATTGGTTGGAACACATGCATAAATGATTGATTTTAATGGAGAATATTTTGAGAAACGATCTGAGGAATCTCAAAAGTATGAATGTATCTTGTAAGTGGTTAGAAAATTTATGAATCTTAAATTTGGATAAGTTGCACAACATCTCGTGATATCAATTAATTTATTAAAAACCAATAAAAATGTTTTGATTTGAAATAATTTCAAAACACGGTCAGTCTACTTTCTTTTTTTTTAATACTCGATTAAATATGGGTGTCATAAACTGTATAGATTCAGTTAGCTATTATTTGAAATAATTGCAAAAAATGCATGGCAAATATGACTTAGAAAGTTTAAATTTACGGTTGCATAGCAATTAATTATTATCTATTGTATGAAAATATTTTTATTGTAAATATAAATAAATCAAAACTGTGCTAAAACGTGGAAAATTCTTTTTTAACACGTTGATTCCCAAACAAAATTGATAAACTTTACCCTGGGCCCAAATATTTTTTGTGAACGGTCCATTCTGGGCCCGAGGGAAAGTTTATTATTAAAACTTTCCCTCAAGCACACAAAAAACATCATTTTTTGCATTTTTTATTCTAAATATATCTTTTCATTATGTTTTTTTTGAATGTACACCCCACCTGCAGTATGGAAACACAAAATTTTGTTATTGCTTATATGTAGAGTGTACGAAAATGTACAATGTGTTTTCAAAAACATTATATGAAATCAAAATAAGTAGTAAAGTGTAGGGTAATGTTTCAAAGACCCAGGACTGTCCGATCAAACTGTAAAACTCACGTTTTATCTCGGAACCTGGAAATTTGAAATAAAATACGCCGAGTGTTTGTCCATAGCCTATGAGGAAGGTTTAGTTGCGGCCCTATGGACCGCACTGGGGCTCAACGTGTTAATTAGTGTCACCTTTTTTATTTATAATCATTTGCTTGAAACTTAGAGCCTAACTTGATCTATATAATTGTCTCTAGTTGCGGATTCACCCAGTGGGGTGTTGCTGCGTCCCTTTCTGGATAATCCTGAAGGTTCACTCTGAGGCCATTGACTGAGCTAAAACCCTACCGCCTCTGGTCAGGCACAACCTGTAGGGCAACTCCAGAGACAGTCCTATACGCACTAGCATTTTCTTTTGTACTCGTATCGTAGTTCTTTCTCGAATCTGATCATTCCTTCTCATACAACTTGTCTTTTTTCGCCGCTGAAGCCTCCCACGCTAGGAAAAATTTTGCCCTGTATTGTGACTCTATTTTCAACTTTCCAAATACTCTATCTCACGTGGTCTTTAAACCTCAACTTTTCGTCTAAGTATATACACTAAGTTGGTTCTATTTTCAGTTATTCATCTTTCACATTTTATACTAACCTAACCTATAAAATTGTAACTTTAGATTACGCAATATTCAGCACATTTATCAATCAACTATTAATTATTTTTCGGTTATTGCACATTTTAAAAAAATATTTTATTTACGAGGTTTTTAGATTAGGTCAGGTTAGTTTAAGTTAGGTTAGACTCGTTTTAGGTGTAGTTTCATCAAACCTCATGTCATTGATGCAAATTTTTCGTTTCAACTACATTTTTTTATCGTCGCTATATTTAGGTCTTTTTCTTGCTAAGTCTTGTTGTCTTCGAAGTATGGTATTCGAGCGCTAATTTTCTTAAGGAAACTTTGATTCAGTTGTTTGCTTTTTCTCCGGTCAAAATTCTTGGTTTCCCACTTTTTGCAAGGTTCAAATATAGTACGGTGCACGTGGGTTTTCGACATGTCGAAATATGTTTAGGCTCAACTTTCGTTGATTCCCTTTTAGTTTATAAAAGATCAAAAAATTAATGATACGTCAAGACGTGTTTAAATCGTTAGATTGTAAATAACAAGAAAACAATTTTTAGGTTAGGTGAGGTTAGTTTAAGTTAGGTTAGGTTCGTTCTTGGTGTTGTTTCAATCGCAATGAGATATTTAAATCAATCAATTTTCAAATTTCATATCATTGATGCAAATTTTTCGTTTCAAATGCATTTTTTGTCGTACAGATTCGCTTCTTTACAACTCATTTCCGCAATAAAATGTAATACCAAACCCCATCCACTTCCGTCATCGCCATGATCCGTGCTTGGGTATATTTAGGAAACTTTTCTGTATTTTTGCTTTCTTTCTGGTCTTTTCCGAGTCAAAATTTTCAGTTTTCCACTTTTTGGAAGGTTCATATGTGATATTTCTACTTCGCGATGCACGTGGGTTTTCGATATAACAAATATACTGATACAAATAGAACTTGTGGATATACCTCGTATATATTTTATTTATACTAAGCTGATGTGCTTTGTCCCACTTTTGACTAATAGAAATGCACTTTCAAGTCTTCGAATAATATTTTAATGCAATTGTTTGTTTTTATTTGTCAGTTTTATTGCTTCGAACTAATTCAAATCAGATAATTTATAAACTATCAAAAATTTCCCTTCCAAAGTAAAGTTATTAAATCAGATATTGATTACATCGAAAATTGTATCAAAGATTAAAATATTTGAGCTATGAGAAACGTCAATATCTTGATGCAAAGGTTATAAAGAAATAACCACTCAAGGAATCGGAAATTAATTTTGAAAAACTGGAAAATTGTGTTAATGCTTTCGATTTATCGTCGGTGTTATTTTCATTGTCTCCTTCAAAAGAATGAAGATTGTTCATCGCAGTCAAATCAAAAAATAGCTTGTAGAAACGCCACGGTAGATACGGACTCGTTATAAAAAAGTATTATTTAAAAAAAAAACTGGTTTCGAAACCTTCAATATCGTTTGTTTTTTCCAAGAACGGACGAACAACATTTTTCTTAATATCTCACATATTTGTAAATATATTCAACAGATGGAATTTTTAATATTCATAATTTGTTTACGAATAAATAAATAAATAAGTACCGTATCGTTGAGTTCAAATTCGTATCAAAATTCTGAACGCGTTTCGATATACAAGTTATCGTCTTCAGAGACCCGATTCACAGAATGGAAAAAACGTTTTACAAAATCGAAACACCGAAATTTTTCCAAATTCTCTTTAATTATCGCTAAAATTACTTAATAAAGAAACTATTAAGAAAAAATTTAAAGTATTTGTTATAACCCAAAAATAAATAATGACCTAACCTTGGACATACACCTCAATATAAATGGGATCTTACAAGAACAGAAATGTTATTAAATGGTATATGGATGGATCTAAAGCAGTAGACAGAACTGGAATGGAAGTGTACGGGCCCGGAACCCAATATTCTGAAAGCCTTTTTCAAGCTTCAAGCAGAAATATATGCAATTGAGAAAAGAACTATCGCAAACAGGAAATCATCTTCGAGTCCTATAACCAAACAGTTGTTGGAGCTTTAAGCTCCAATATCATAAAATCCAGACACGTTTGGGATTGACTAGAAAAGTTTAAAGCCCTAGGCAAGAAAATTAAAGTGATAAGCTCACTAAAACGGAAGCAGACAAGGCATTCATGTGGATTGAACCCTTCTGTGGTATCAGCTACAGAACAATAGAAGAAACGTTGGAAAATAAAGTAGACAGAAACGAAACCAACTATTGAAACAACCTACATGGACCGAGTTGTTTAATGGTTGTTTATTTTCAGTACTAGAAAGTAAAAAATGTCTGATTCCGAGCAAGATTATGTAATTCTTTCTCGGATACTAATCACACATTTCTAAAACGAAGCTTGCAAGCCCAAAAAAGCTGCGATTTTTCCTTTGAAGGCTATTTAAAAGTCAAATCAACTCTTATTAGTTTTTTTGTAAAATTTATTTCATTATTTCCTGTAAACCAAAACTAATGAGTTTGGTGGGTAACTTTTTTTAACCTGTTTTCGACAAGTAGTTTTATTCCTAGAGATACCTCAACCTATTTCTATACTTTTTCCAGTTTAGGTGAGTGGCCTGAGTGGCGTCACTTAGTTTTTTTCGGTTGGTAACGTTGGATTCGGGCGCATATCGTATCCCAAAATCATTTTTCAAATATCGGTCTGGTGTAATTGCAGATCAATTTTGTCGATATCAGAAGAATGTGAAATTGTAGAATAACCGCTCGTTCCGAAGAACACCGCTCGCTTGAACTGTAAATACTGACGTGCCGTCTAAAATTAACTAGTAATAACGTACAACGTTGCCGGATTTACCAGAAAGAAATTCTCGTATTCATATTATTGGTTGTCGAGGGACATATTTGTGCGGGAATATTAAACTATGTAGTTGATAGAATATACTGGGTTTTCCATATAAGATATACGGGTTAGTTCGCTCTGAAAATATACAGTATGGTCTAAATGGAAGTATAGAATTGATTTGTTCATAAACCGGCGACTGAAAGAAAAAATGCCGAGTCCCGTCGATTTTTATTTTTAAACAGGCTATTCGTAAGGATACCTCAATTATTTTTCACGTTATCTATGTGCGCGCGATGACGTCGACATCGCTAAAATGTTCAAATAGAAATGTTGTAATTTCTCAAAATAATCTCAAAAAAACGTTTTATATAGACCGTCGGTGGTATTTGGACAATCAAAGTTAATTAACTTACTGTCATTAGAAGTATTCAAAAAAATCTCAGTGTGCTCCTATATGAAGCTGACTAAAAGGCAAAGAATTGAAATTCTTTTAACAATTGGTTGTAGAGATGAAGCACGTAACGCAGAAAGAAGAAATTCAGAGAAACGGATCATGTGAAACAGCTAGTAGAAAACCAATATTTGAAAATAAACAACTAGATGTTCTGTTGGCCTATCAAGATGATTTTCCGAAAAATTTGGTGACTCTTTCGATGTTTTGGTAATTTTTGAGTGTTTTGTTTGAAAATTTGGAAGCTTTGTTTGGATTTTTGTTTTTTTTACAAAGATTTGATGACTTTGTAGTGATTTTTTCGAAAATTGTTAATTTTTTCGAGAATTTCAGCATTTTATCAAAACTAGGGTGGTTTCCAGGACCATTTTTGGAATTTTGTTGTACAATCTCAAAATTTTAGGTGTTTCAAGGACCATTTTTTTGAAAAATTGAGTAATTTTCTAGATAATTTAATGATTTTTTTGGAAAAAATCATGTTTTTGTAAGAATTTGTTGTCTTATTTGAGCATTTTTTTCGAATTTTTGAAAGTTTGGGGACTCTTGTTTCGCTTTTCGGGAAATTTCATATATTTTTTAATGATTTGATAAAATTTCAGGTGATTTTGGACGAATACAGCATTTTGTCGAGACTCAAGTGATGATTGTCTGAAAAATTTGGTGACTCTTTCGATGTTTTGGTAATTTTTGAGTGTTTTGTTTGAAAATTTGGAAGCTTTGTTTGGATTTTTGTTTTTTTTTACAAAGATTTGATGACTTTGTAGTGATTTTTTCGAAAATTGTTAATTTTTTCGAGAATTTCAGCATTTTATCAAAACTAGGGTGGTTTCCAGGACCATTTTTGGATTTTTGTTTGGATTTATTCGAAAATTTGATGATTTTCTAATTTTTGTACAATCTCAAAATTTTGGGGGTTTCAAGGACCATTTTTTTGAAAAATTGAGTAATTTTCTAGAAAATTTAATGATTTTTTGGAAAAAATCATGTTTTTGTAAGAATTTGTTGTCTTATTTGAGCATTTTTTTCGAATTTTTGAAAGTTTGGGGACTCTTGTTTCGCTTTTCGGGAAATTTCATATATTTTTTAATGATTTGATAAAATTTCAGATGATTTTGGACGAATACAGCATTTTGTCGAGACTCAAGTGATGATTTTCTGAAAAATTTGGTGACTCTTTCGATGTTTTGGTAATTTTTGAGTGTTTTGTTTGAAAATTTGGAAGCTTTGTTTGGATTTTTGTTTTTTTTACAAAGATTTGATGACTTTGTAGTGATTTTTTCGAAAATTGTTAATTTTTTCGAGAATTTCAGCATTTTATCAAAACTAGGGTGGTTTCCAGGACCATTTTTGGAATTTTGTTGTACAATCTCAAAATTTTAGGTGTTTCAAGGACCATTTTTTTGAAAAATTGAGTAATTTTCTAGATAATTTAATGATTTTTTTGGAAAAAATCATGTTTTTGTAAGAATTTGTTGTCTTATTTGAGCATTTTTTTCGAATTTTTGAAAGTTTGGGGACTCTTGTTTCGCTTTTCGGGAAATTTCATATATTTTTTAATGATTTGATAAAATTTCAGGTGATTTTGGACGAATACAGCATTTTGTCGAGACTCAAGTGATGATTGTCTGAAAAATTTGGTGACTCTTTCGATGTTTTGGTAATTTTTGAGTGTTTTGTTTGAAAATTTGGAAGCTTTGTTTGGATTTTTGTTTTTTTTTACAAAGATTTGATGACTTTGTAGTGATTTTTTCGAAAATTGTTAATTTTTTCGAGAATTTCAGCATTTTATCAAAACTAGGGTGGTTTCCAGGACCATTTTTGGAATTTTGTTGTACAATCTCAAAATTTTAGGTGTTTCAAGGACCATTTTTTTGAAAAATTGAGTAATTTTCTAGATAATTTAATGATTTTTTTGGAAAAAATCATGTTTTTGTAAGAATTTGTTGTCTTATTTGAGCATTTTTTTCGAATTTTTGAAAGTTTGGGGACTCTTGTTTCGCTTTTCGGGAAATTTCATATATTTTTTAATGATTTGATAAAATTTCAGGTGATTTTGGACGAATACAGCATTTTGTCGAGACTCAAGTGATGATTGTCTGAAAAATTTGGTGACTCTTTCGATGTTTTGGTAATTTTTGAGTGTTTTGTTTGAAAATTTGGAAGCTTTGTTTGGATTTTTGTTTTTTTTTACAAAGATTTGATGACTTTGTAGTGATTTTTTCGAAAATTGTTAATTTTTTCGAGAATTTCAGCATTTTATCAAAACTAGGGTGGTTTCCAGGACCATTTTTGGATTTTTGTTTGGATTTATTCGAAAATTTGATGATTTTCTAATTTTTGTACAATCTCAAAATTTTGGGGGTTTCAAGGACCATTTTTTTGAAAAATTGAGTAATTTTCTAGAAAATTTAATGATTTTTTGGAAAAAATCATGTTTTTGTAAGAATTTGTTGTCTTATTTGAGCATTTTTTTCGAATTTTTGAAAGTTTGGGGACTCTTGTTTCGCTTTTCGGGAAATTTCATATATTTTTTAATGATTTGATAAAATTTCAGATGATTTTGGACGAATACAGCATTTTGTCGAGACTCAAGTGATGATTTTCTGAAAAATTTGGTGACTCTTTCGATGTTTTGGTAATTTTTGAGTGTTTTGTTTGAAAATTTGGAAGCTTTGTTTGGATTTTTGTTTTTTTTACAAAGATTTGATGACTTTGTAGTGATTTTTTCGAAAATTGTTAATTTTTTCGAGAATTTCAGCATTTTATCAAAACTAGGGTGGTTTCCAGGACCATTTTTGGAATTTTGTTGTACAATCTCAAAATTTTAGGTGTTTCAAGGACCATTTTTTTGAAAAATTGAGTAATTTTCTAGATAATTTAATGATTTTTTTGGAAAAAATCATGTTTTTGTAAGAATTTGTTGTCTTATTTGAGCATTTTTTTCGAATTTTTGAAAGTTTGGGGACTCTTGTTTCGCTTTTCGGGAAATTTCATATATTTTTTAATGATTTGATAAAATTTCAGGTGATTTTGGACGAATACAGCATTTTGTCGAGACTCAAGTGATGATTGTCTGAAAAATTTGGTGACTCTTTCGATGTTTTGGTAATTTTTGAGTGTTTTGTTTGAAAATTTGGAAGCTTTGTTTGGATTTTTGTTTTTTTTTACAAAGATTTGATGACTTTGTAGTGATTTTTTCGCAAATTGTTAATTTTTTCGAGAATTTCAGCATTTTATCAAAACTAGGGTGGTTTCCAGGACCATTTTTGGATTTTTGTTTGGATTTATTCGAAAATTTGATGATTTTCTAATTTTTGTACAATCTCAAAATTTTGGGGGTTTCAAGGACCATTTTTTTGAAAAATTGAGTAATTTTCTAGAAAATTTAATGATTTTTTGGAAAAAATCATGTTTTTGTAAGAATTTGTTGTCTTATTTGAGCATTTTTTTCGAATTTTTGAAAGTTTGGGGACTCTTGTTTCGCTTTTCGGGAAATTTCATATATTTTTTAATGATTTGATAAAATTTCAGGTGATTTTGGACGAATACAGCATTTTGTCGAGACTCAAGTGATGATTTTCTGAAAAATTTGGTGACTCTTTCGATGTTTTGGTAATTTTTGAGTGTTTTGTTTGAAAATTTGGAAGCTTTGTTTGGATTTTTGTTTTTTTTACAAAGATTTGATGACTTTGTAGTGATTTTTTCGAAAATTGTTAATTTTTTCGAGAATTTCAGCATTTTATCAGAACTAGGGTGGTTTCCAGGACCATTTTTGGAATTTTGTTTGGATTTATTCGAAAATTTGATGATTTTCTAATTTTTGTACAATCTCAAAATTTTGGGGGTTTCAAGGACCATTTTTTTGAAAAATTGAGTAATTTTCTAGAAAATTTAATGATTTTTTGGAAAAAATCATGTTTTTGTAAGAATTTGTTGTCTTATTTGAGCATTTTTTTCGAATTTTTGAAAGTTTGGGGACTCTTGTTTCGCTTTTCGGGAAATTTCATATATTTTTTAATGATTTGATAAAATTTCAGGTGATTTTGGACGAATACAGCATTTTGTCGAGACTCAAGTGATGATTTTTTGAAAAATTTGGAGATTTCTTTGATAATTATTTTGAAATATTTTTTTGAGGATTTGTTAACTTTCTAGATGTTTGTTTTAGGTTTTATTGTCTGATTTTTGGACAATTTCAGCATTTTTTTAGGATCTTTATCAGAATTATTTTGGAATTTTGATGAATTTTTGATCGTTTTCCATTTTTTTTTGGGTGATCTCAAAATTTTGGAGATTTCCAGGACAATTTTTTGAAAAATTAGGAAATTTTCTAGAGAACTTCATATTTTTTCCGAGAAATTGTAGCCTTACTTAATTTTTTTTAATCTTTGAGCATTTTTTTCAATTCTCGATTGGATTTTCGGGAAATTTCATATTTTTTTCAATTATTTGGTAACTTTATAGGTGTTTTTGAACAATTCCTGCGGTTTCTCGAAACTCGAGTGATTTCCAAAATGATTCTTTGAAAAATTTCTCTAATAATTATTTTGAAATATTCATGTTTTTTGAGAATTTTGGTAACTTTCTGTATGTTTCTTCAATTTTTGATAATTTTTTATGAATTTCTGAAAATTTTAGTACTTTTTGACTGATTTTTAGGAAATTCCATGTTTTTTTCGGGATTTTTATTGATATATTTGGACAATTTCAGCATTTTGTTAAAAAACTGTTTTTTTATTGTGTAGCCTTGAAGAGAGATATATTCAATTCATGTGGACCAAACTTTTATCCTTTTGTTTGCTATTAAAAAAAAATCATTTTCTAATATTTTCTTTCACTGTTGTTTACCTAACAATTGAAGAAATATTGAAATTTCAAATCTTGTGAAACGCCTCATTGTAAACACGAATTTATAATTAAAAATGATTGCTGACTTATTACCATACTAATCAAGCTGCAATCTCTAAAAAATCAAACAAGAATGACTGAAATGTCATGGGAAAATTATTTTCCGATCGGGCCAGTTTGGAAATGTTAATTTTTACTTGTTTAACAAGCTAATTTTCAAAAATCAGTACAGAATTTTTTGAGGATTTGTCTTAAAGAGCAAAAATTTTTGGAAAAAAATATGATTTCAATTTTCTATAATTCAAAATACGATATAAACTATAAAAAATTAACGATTTATATAATTTATTTCATAGAAACTTTACAACCATTGCCCCCCACATACATTAACTTTTGAAAAACAAATAAAATACGTTTTGGAAATAGAACTAATTCCAATTGCGACTATATTCTGAAGAGAAAACTGCAATTTTATGATGTACATGAAAACGCACTTTTGCACGATTACACCACATTCCGCAGCTATTTTACGAGGTTTCTCCGAAAAGTTTCCGACCCAACAAAAAACCAAGACATTTCTATTTTCCAACATAGGTTCTTGGACTTTACAGTAAGTCCAGGTACTTTTCCAAATAATAATTGCCATCTTTTGGAAATGAGATTTGCAGGTTAGGAAACAGGAAGAAGTCACTGGGATCTCCTTCATTCCACCTAGAAGACAAAAGACAAAACATCAACATAAAAAAATATGTTTGTGGGGATTCTTTGTGATATCCCCTAAGGGACGATGCTTGGACTCATTCTCTTCACCATTGTTCAAGTCTGAGACTTCTAATTTCACATTTACATCACATTAAAAACAAAGATTTCACTTACTTATATGAATACATATTCAATATCTGTGCTTCTCCAATATATTTCTCGATTGCTTTAGCTTCAAAATGATATAAAATATTTTGATATTTCTCACAGTCCAACGTTACGTTCGGTAACCACCCTTTTCAATCCTGTTTGTAACAGTGCTAATTAGGGGTAACTAACCTTTATAAAAAGTCATCTACCTGTCCAACCACTACACAACATGCAAGAATTCCACCTTAAAATTGACACAAGTGATAAAGCTGCTCAAGCAAGTCAGTGTGCTGTTTCCAGAGTTTACCGTCGTTACCAAGAGACTAGTAACTTTCATGGAAGACGCGATTCCAAAAGAAATCAGGCCCTCACTGGTGTATATGTCCAAGAAGAGCTTAGAGAAACGCGAGGTGTAGCTGAACTGTCAAAAGAAGACTCAAGACACTTAATCTCGATCCAAAAACGCCAGCTACTGATCCCCAATTAACCTCAGCTCACCGAGTGTCAACATTGTCTAACAATTGAGCTTCTTTCTATTCTCGAACAAAATCAGAGCTATAGAAGAGGACAAGTCTATAGTAGACTTGGAGGAAGATACTTGCAGTGTTGTATAAAAGAAAACATGGCTTTTGGAGGAGGTACCTGGATGGTTTGAGCGGGTATTTCGATGGAAGCAAAAACCAAGTTGGTTTTTATTGGAATTGTAATTAAATTTATGTCCAGAAATCTTGTTACAGTCACGAAATCGGACCTCAAAACGGCTGGGATGGAATCGATCTACAGAGAAGCGATTGGAAGCTGTTATTTGGATCAGAAGAAGGAATATTTCAAATAAATTATCATTTTAACGAATTCGAGTTTCTTCTTCAATGTTAGTTTGTTTTTTTACCAAAAAAAAAAAATTTAGAATTAATGGCTTTGCGTTGCTAAAATCAGAAAAATAATTGAAGCTAAAGTCTTTTAGACGCGAGCGTGCGACTTGAATTTATTTTTTTGCGCACGAACGTATATTATTAAATAGAGCATGAACAATTATCTTTCGGACGGTTTTGAAAGTGCTACTTTTCAATATGACAAGATGTTTCCATTGGATTTACACTTACTTTTTGCTCGATTTATCACAAATGATGCAACAACCTCAATAAATTTATGTTTTACATCGACGAAGCCGGTTAACTTCGAAGATTTAACAGCCGTTTGCGCAAGTTTAATTTATTTTATAGAGTCGAGAACAATAGTTCGATCATCGTTACGTAAATCTTCAATTTTGTTATTAGATGTGTTTTACAACGTGAATTACTTACGAAAAAATATCAATAGATTTGTGGTTTTTTGTTTACTGACACTAATTATGTTAACCATTTCCTAATTACATTGTGAATCAAGTTTGTGGTAACAACAGTTTAAATAGAGATTCTTTGCAGTACATTTTGTAATTTATTAGACGAATTCAAGGCGATATTACATGCCTGAATAGGCTTTCATGGCAGAGAAAAAGTTTAATATTCATATTAAATACTTCACCAAGAAAATTCCTAGTATGAAATTTGAAATAATGATCATAGTTTAGAGCAGACAATTAACCACAGTCATTGTCATCAAACCGTCAATATCCAAATATATCAATTGGACGAGGAAATAATTTTTCCCCAGATTGACCTCCCCCGTAACCGGACCAAAATAAATGAGATTACTTCCTTGGGGGGGGGGAGCGTTTATTCTTCTCAATATTATCAATTTGTTTCTCCATTAACTGCCCGACTAGAATTTTGGGAGGGGTTCAGCTAGGGCCCTCACGAGGCTAGCCACACTGCCTCGTGGGGACCTCATGATGCTGCCTCATAGGGCGCACAAAGGGTATATAACGCCTTGCCTCATTCGTGCATCATTATGTATACCGCATGTGGACCTCATAAGGAAAATTAACTGTTACCCTATTTGAAAATTTTCAGGGAAATTAACCGAATTTCATTGGCAACATTAAAAATAATGTATTTTAAAATATATATAGATATATCAATTACAAACAATACATTCATAGTCATTACAATCTTAAAATACAATAAGTAATAAAGAACTATTTTTTAAATCAAACTTTCAGAATACAATATAATGCACGGGATAAACTACATAATGTATATTTTACTTTATATAAAAAAGTTACGCAATTAAGAATACTAATCTGAAATACTAGTCTAAATGCTCATTGTCTATTTCACTATTAGCTTCAGCAGGTTTCTTGGAACGAGCAGTTCGTCCACCGTCCCAGTCTTTACAATTATGTAGAGCTGAAGCCATAGCATCAAGAATATTTTGGTCTGGGACATCTTCGCCTGGTTTCGAAAAAACTTTTCTGAGCGTCGCTAAAAAGAAAACATTAATTTAGGACAATTATAAATATTAAATACAATATTTATTAATTATTTGTATTCATTTTGTGAAACTTGAACATTAATTTCACTAACCTTTTATAACTTTAAAAAGACATGTATCCTTGAATACATGTGATTTTTTTTTTGAAGTCTTAACTGGAGCGAACATGAGACCTACATCGCGAGATATACAATATCTTAATAATTCGCCAAAATTCCTAGTTATGGGTAAGCGTCTATTGACTTTTTGAAGTAATTTCCGAACCTAAACGTATAATTCAATATTCGGTAAGTATTCAAATCGTTAATATTATAATAAAAACTTTTTTTAAACATGAATACTTACGAATTTTTTTTGAAAATTCTTATCTTTTTCAAGTTTTTCATCGAACTGATCAAAATCTATTTTTGTTTTACATGGAAGTTTTATTTCAGCATTTTCATCATCACTATCGACTTCAATATCTGTGTTATTGATATTATTCTTTGTTAATTGATGCTGAATCTCAATAATTTTTCCACTTAACTGTCCAATTTGTAAAGATAATGAATTATATTGACTATTGAGTTTAGTGAATTTCTCCGATATTTCATTTGAAAAAGTCTTAAAGCGGGCATCAATCATACGATATAACTTTTCTGTAACATAAGAAAAGAATATACTTCGTTTCCCAAATGTTGATAATTATAATTAATAATGCGGTTTCTATTCATCTTTCAATACCTACCAAATTGGTCACCTTCGATTTTTTCAATTGAATGTTGGTTTGTTGACGAGCATAATAATACTGGTTGACAATTCTTATCTAGCTTTTCCATTACATTAGGTGTTTGTGGATTATTTTCATCAATTTTTAAATTCGAATCAGATGTACTGGACGAAGATATGCGAGATCTTTTGATATTTTTTCTGGTAATGATTTTCTTTTTTTTTGATCTAGATGCATCGTAACAATGTTCTTCGTCTGAGTCTGTGGAAGAATAATATCTATCTTGTTTATCTTCTTCTGTTGGTAACTTTTGCGATGATGGCTGAGCTAAAAATTTAAAATATATCATCACCTTTTCGTACTTACAAATATATGTTTTCCAAGTAACAAAATCTATATTTTCATCATAAATTACCTCTATTCACACGTGTTTTTTCACCTAAATCGATGTTGATTTCATTTAACATCTTCAAAGATTCATCTCTGAATGTTTTTCTATTTTTAAAAAAATGCACATCATTAGCAGCCTTTACTTTAGCTGTCTCTTCATTTTGTGTAGAATAAGCAAATGGCTTATATTCCAATTGGATAGCCAATTCATTAGCTTCTTCAAACGTTCCTGAATATTAGAATAATGTACTTAATAAAAAAAATCAATAAAAAATGATAACTGAAAAAAATAGAATTTTAGAACAAAGGAGTTTTTTTGTAATTGTTGCGAAAAAGTTTTTTTTCATTTAAATAATAATTACAGTATTGAAAACTATTTTTTATCACTAAAAATAATATAGTAATCATAATATCATGTTAGACATTGACATTAAAAGTTTTTTTAAGCTAGAAATATTTTTTTAATTGAGGTTGTTAGAAAAATGAATCCAACACAAGAAACATACCTTTGTTCTATTTATCTTATTTTCTCAGAGTATATAAATTCGAGATGAAATTAATCAATCGAATAATTTCACAACTTACGAGCTCTTCCTCGGATGTCTACTGAATAAACTGGCCAATCATTTATCGGTTGTTCACAATTCTGTACCATTTTTGATAACGTATCCGATCGCTTTACATCGTATGGTGGAGGCATAAATTTGCACTTGATTGTGTCTGTTTTTTCATCATAAAAAATCCAAGACGATGGCACTATGTCAATATCTTTTTTTTTTTTCTTACCAACAAAAACAACTAGTCTATACTTATAATCTGCAACCACTTCTGATACATCATCATTTGATGTACTATTATCAGTACTCATGGTGATTATTTTTCGAGAATATATCAACTATTTTAATTATATCACTATTTATTAACCTACAATAATTATATGGTTAAGAGTATACACGAACGACTGAACACGATTCAGAAATTAAACTGATTCTTACTGTTGACGCGTAGAAAAGATTTCTATACTGATTACCATCCACTTGAAAATATAAACATAAACAATACTCTTCGTAGAATAGATGTTTGTATAAGATTATGAGACTTAAAGTTTAAAGCCGTCAATACAAACGGCAGATTGTACCATATAAAACATTCTTATTTTTCACTTTTACATATGAAGTAGTGGTATCACATATATTTTTTCTTTATGTTCATCACTTAAATTTAGACAAACCATTTTTTTATCCACATCTATAATTTTACACGTCACAATATTCTCATTATTTGCAGAGACATTAAACATTTGTAGAAATTTAGCATTACATGGATATGTAAAAAGAGGTTTTCTTTTTCTTAGGATTTTACCACACATTTCAATAGTACTTATATCACCACGTGGAGGAATGTATATATCATTTATTTGTAAAATTTTTTGATTTGTCAGTAATATGGTGTTATTTGGCTCTTTTGTAGTTAGTAACACTCCTTTAAATTCAAGCTGTTTTATGGTAGTTCGACCTGATGAATCTGGTTTCAGTTGTCTTTTTATAACAACATTCGGAGGTATACCTGTTGGTTCATTCCAAACGTAAAAAATTTCATTGAATCTCCGACACAACTGTGAAAGAGGATTATTGCCATTTCTAATAAGTTTTTTCATTTTACCTAGAGCATTTTCAAATGGATACGAAGATATTTCATATAGAGGACAATTAAAATATGCTACATCATCGGCTAAATGATAAAGATTATGAACATTTCCTATAACAAATTCAGGTTTATATATAGCTGGTGCTATAGTGACAAATAATGTTAGAAAATGTTTTGCGGATGGCCATTGCACCATAGCTAACTGTTTAGAAAATAGAATTCTGCATGCTACATGTAATAACATGAAATGTTTAAATACTTCATCTTTTAAAACTTTTTTAAAAATGACTGGCCCTGCATATAGCAATAAAAATTGAAATTCGGTGGCTTTGAATTTATGAAATTCTGTTAAAGATCTCGTAGCCCTCTGGAATTCATTAGGCACTTTTATTTTCGATAACATATCAGTCAATAGTGACTTAAACCTGCTACTAAGTTTAAGTTCTCTGACGTCACCGTCTATCCAACATCCCAACAATTTTTTCATTATTCCAAGGAAAAGCAGATGCATGGAATCTAATGGAAATTGCTTGACTAAATCAATTTCCGGGTATATACGAAGTAGAGGTGATACACCTTGATGATGACCTGGAGTAGATTGATTCCTGAAAGACTCATTTGTTCTTAATTCCCCACATATTGGATAAATTCTTCTATTCATGTATTGTTGACCTTTTATTAAGCATCTTTCACACGCCCAGTATCCACCATGACCTACGATGCACTTTAAAAAAGAGCGAGCAGGAGTATCACAAATAAATGCTTTTACAGATACAATGAATTTGCGATTATCTATAATAATTCCTGTTTGCATTAAACTATTGAGTTCTTCTATAAATTTATCTAAATATCTCTGAACACTTTGTGGCTTCTGATCTCCACAATATACAGCAACAGGAAATGGTTTGTAAATGTTTGGATCATGATGGATTTTACAGAGTATTGGCCATAGCTGTTTTTTACTGGACTTAAACAAAGGTAAACCATCAACATTGAAAATCAGTTCTATGTTATTTAGCTCATGAATACTTGGGTTTAATTGAATTCTTATAGTTTTCTCTATGCCAAAGTATACAAACTTGCCAATATTATCAAAAACTTCAATATTATAATTTTCTGACGTAGTATACAAGAAAGTTTTTGCACATCTTGGTAGAGTAGGATAAGATCTTCTTCTTAAAATAGCTAATAATGATTCTAAACGACTATGAGGTATAGGCGGATTCATTAAAGCCCACTTGCGAATGTCTTCTACATCATAAACCGATTGATCAGTATCATCTACTTCTTCATCTATTGCATCATGAGTCTCGTTTTCTAGTTCATCGTCTGAGCTAACATCATGAAATAATAACAAATCGTCAAATTCTTCATGATTAACATCATCTCTATCATGACTTTCTTCATTCATCTCTTCTTCTACCACAGCTGATATTTCATCACTTATTGCTTCTTGCTCATAATTTTGCACTAATTCCAATTCCACTTCAGCATTTGAATTGGAAGCACTATGATCTTCTAGATTGGAATTCAAACTATTATCACTTGCTGTATTGTTGAATGACTCATTAATATCTGGTAATTGATTCTCAATGTTTTCTAAAACGTCTTCATTGCCAGAAGGCATCAAATTTTCTTGGTTGGAATTTGCTGACAGTAATTCTTGTCGAATTCGCCTGAATCTTTCTGCTCTCAAACGCCTAAGCTCGCGTTGTCTAAAATAATTATTCATGATGTTATGTCAATATTTACTTCAATAAATAATAATTTTCAACAATAATCAAACTGAAATTATTTACACTGGTAAAGATTAATGTAAATTTGTAACTGCTTATGAAAATATATATTTGTCTATATGTACTATGTACACTATGTGTACCTGAGCATGCGCAATACGATGTACATAAACGATATACTTTATGCAATACGTTCTAAAATATTGCAATTTCGTAAGGTAAATCCGATAAGACAACGATTAACAATTATTACAATTCATGAACAATTGTACTATTAACAATTAGTAGTAGTAGTAGTAGTAGTAAAGTAACAATTGTGACAAGTTTAATTTTACCAAAAATAGTATATTTGATATTTGTCAAATCGAGCCCTCATGGGGTAGACGAGGGGATTGCCCATCTCTTTAAAATACCATATATGTGTTAGGTTTACCCTATAATATCCTTATGGGAAACTCATACGGCATACCTCACTTCAATATTTATAATTTTTTCCGTGAGGTGCTCATGAGGAAGTTGCGGGGAAATCCCTCAATCGGCATGCCCCCCATTTGCCACATGAGGCCCACACGCTATATAAGGCATGCCCCCTCATAAATTCTAGTCGGGTGATGGACTAGCTTCTTAGCAATTTTCCATCACACACACACAAAAAATCCTGTATGAAGGGATACTAAAATTGATACTCCAAAAGGAGGTGAACCTCGTAGCATTCGCTGGCGATGTGGTCGCAGTAATTGTGGTAAAGCATCTTGAAGAAATACGTTCCTCGAAAGGATCTCTAGGTGGATGGACACAATCGACCTTAGACTAGCAGAGCACAAAACAGAGACTGAACTCAATCCCAACCAACGCAGTTTGAATAATCTCCGGAATGCTGCCTTTGATGAAAGTTGATGAAAGAGTGGTTGGCAAATTTTATGGATGCATCGACTTATTCCGCTTGGTTTTGCCGCCTCCAGGGAAATGTATAAATGTATAAATACCTGACCCAAATGCTTTCTGGACACGGTTGTCTCATAGAATACCTTCACAGGCTCAAACCTGAAGACTTCCCCGAGTGTCCAACCGGTATTTGAATTATTGTTGAACACGCGCTTCAGCATGCGTCGTCACACCTGGGAAGCTTGAAGGGTATAGACTAGAAGAAGACTGCCTCAAAGCAGCCTTATAACCACTACTTGGAAATAAAGTACCTGCTGATGAAGAACGTAGAAAATCCAAAAGCGACCATCACGTCACAGGCAAATATAGTTGAAAAAATTGTCCTAAAATCCTGATAGTTCCGAAACGTTTCTAAACCAAATCTTTTACATCATTAATACACATTTACATGCGTTCGAATCAATTGTCAAATCATTGGGTGACAAACAAGGAGTGTACATCGGATGATCCATCAATTCGATGTATTTCAGTACATTCCCTTTTACTTGAAAGCCTAACTAGACTTCAATGGTGAAATATGTCTTTTTGCAAACGATACTAGTTTCTCTTGGAGCAACCCTGATCTCAAGGCACATCGTGGGACCATATCTAATGACCTAATCACCATTAAATCATGGTGCTATTCTAATCTTCTGTGTATCGATGTTTCTAAAAGTTTTATCGTATAAAAAACATTGCAGCCTTTTTTAATATTGACGTCGTTGAATCTGTAAAATTCTTAGGTCTTATTGTATGACATCTCCCTTTTGGGGTACGTGTGGTGCAACTCAAACTACAAAAGAGAGCAACTAGATATTAACTAACTTATTTATCTTTGAATTCGTTTGTATAATTCGTAAGGACGCTTCTCCAATTTCAGAAAGATCCACGTTCGGAATTAGTTGAAGGCTCAATATTTTACAATGCAAAAATAGTGCACAATCACTTGCCAATTGAAATCAAATCGATATTATCTTTTCTCGTAGATATTTTAAGTCTACAAATTGTAACAATTTCTTGACAATAAAGCATTTCTCTCTCGAAATAATTCAGGATTATCTGATATTTCACAATAAAGTCTCACCATCAGGTATAGACGTCGAAAATAAGCCTCGATGCATATGTACATATTAATCAACAGTATTTACGTACGGATTTAATTTTATTTTTATATTATGTGATATAATTATGCAAATAGAAATAATGCTCAAGTGGTTTATGATATTAGCAAATTTTGAGTTCGTTTTTTTAAATGTTTATTACATTGATCAATATATTCAAAAGATGAACGTAAATTTATAACGACATATGAATGTCAACAACATTGAATTAAAATTTCTAATTTACTGAAATCGCCGGGTGCCGATATCTTGGAAACGGTCATAGTTGAATGTTACAATCAGTTAAGTTACTTCTGGGTATTCCTTTGGGTAAACCCGTTCCACAAACAAGATTCGAAGAAAAAAAACTCAAAACAAGTGTCAATACAACAAAGAAAACAAAATTGATTGATTGCGTTTCGTATACTGATATTTGAATAAAAAAAAGTTTTAAATAACACCCATGAGAAGTAATCGAGAGGAGTCAAATCGGGGGATCTAGCCGGCAATTCGGTCGTTCCACCTATTGGAAAAAACCTCGTTTGAATAATTTCTAATTGTACGTGTGCAAAATGCGGTGGAGCTGCGTCTTGTTAATAGTGAATAGATCGATTATTTGAATGATTAACATCAAGAAAAAGTCTTTGTAACTAAAAAAAAAAAAAAATGATTGTTAATGATACCAGTTCAAACTTTTATTTTTTTGAGTGTGAGATATGCCGGTTTGATTTACATCGGGCAGACATTTCAGTATAGAAAAAATAGATTAAAAGGTCATCAATACCAAATAGTCAAAAATTTTTTATAATAAGATAATGTTAAACGATATACTGCGAAAGAATCACATCCAGAATTTAATCCGGATCTAGCACCGTCAGATTCAGATCCATTGCGAAATGCGAATTCGTATTATACACTCAAATATATGTTAAATAAGTGTATCTGAAAAGATTTTTGGCGTCTCTAAAGGGAAGAGGGAGAAAAAATCATTTTGTTTAGGTTTTATGTTGCCATTAATCTTTTAGGGGTCGGATTACGTCTTAATTGGGGTTGATATTTTCATTTTTATTTGACAAATTTGACAAACTGGCCTGTTTATTTCGAAATTTTTAAACAGGATTGGTAACACTATGTCGTGACATTTTCAGTCGTCGTTTCTTCGCGTTACTGTCGAAAAAGTTAGGTTAGGTTAAGTTATTATTATTTTTTGTTTTATTTGAAACCTCAAGCAACTTTAAAGTTAACAATGTAGTCAATACTCCCGATATGACTAGAGTTTTAAATTAGGGTTTCGCAACTCTTTTGCAATTTATACTCGTCAGTAATGATTTACATTCGACATAACCTCAATCTTTTTAGATATACTTATTTTACATATATTTGAGTGTATGTACGAAATTGCAGATGATTTTGAACTCCAGCCGAAATATTTTTAATTGTTTACGAGAATTGAAAAAAAGACACGAAATTTTTCAGTTTTTTTACTTAAAAAATGATAAATAAAATAAATAATATATGAAAAAAGGGTACCCTCGTTTTTTTTTTGGTTCTAGAAAATGGAAAGGTCATCCGATTTCGATAATTTTTTTTTAAATCTTCGTTTCTACGGCGGATTTATGAAAAAAAAACATGGGAATTAAAAAAAATTAAAACATATCGATTTTAGGGCTTTAAATGTGATACGTGATGTGGGATGTAATCGTTCATAACTTTTTTACAAAGCATCAAACGTAGTTCATATATTTTTTTGTTAATCTACACAAAAAACGAACATTTTGAAAAATGCTTGTTTATTCATTTTTTTATTTCTAACAGTGATTTTAAGAATATTTTTGTTGATACAACTTTAATGATTACTAAATAACAAAGGTACAAACGATTTTTAATTGTAAATACTTGATAAATCAACATTTTTCTATAATTTTTTTTTAAATTTGTTGGTTTTTTTTGTGTAGATTATGAAAAAAAATATGACAACTTCATTTGATCATTTTGAAAAAAGTTATCGACACTTACATGGTAATGAGTACATTTAAATCCCCGAAACCAATATAATTTTCAATTTTTTTCGTAAACCCGCCGTAAAAACGAAGATTTAAAAAAAAATTAGTCGAAATCGGATGATTTTACGATTTTCTAAAGCCGAAAAACGAGGAAACCGCGAAAGTATAAAATTACCGAAAAATTATTTTTATTTATAATAGTTTGAAATAGTCGACTATGTCTTTGTATTTAGTGGTAAATTGAGAGATCCGACAACGTCGCAATCTCGATTCACCTCTCCTCGCAACGAGAGAAAACTCGGAGCAAAGATTCCCGTACGCGATCCGTTCAGTTGAACCAGCAGCGCCCGGCCGCTGATTATGTGTATTCATTCCACCAAAACACCACACTTTTCACTTGTCAAACGAGAGTTGACTAGTGACTACTCAACTCAACACTCCTTTCACAAATCCGAGGATTCCGAGGTATGCGGTCTCGATCGTCCACGTAACCACAAACGGTGCAGTGTTACAGTGAGATAACAAAATAATTTTAAAAAAATTAAATTAAAAAAAAAAAGTGCGTCGCAAGTTGCGATTCAAGTGCGACAAAGTGTCTCATCGCGATTTCGGTCGTCAAAGACGTGGAGTTGTACGACCACGCAGTGTTATGGTGGCCAGTCAAGGCGTTGAACCCCAACAGAATGCAGATATGTACTGCGGACCCGTACATTCCCCATATGGTGATTATTACCAGGAAAATCAGTTTTACGTGCATCCGGAAATGTGTCCGGCGCACATGTGCGCAATCCAAGGAGAGTTCGGTAAGGGTTGCATTTTCTAAATACCCTCCTCCCTCCAAAGTGATCATACTCTGACCAAATGTATGGATATGTAAATAAATGTTGTTTAGATAATATATACAGTCCTCAAAAAAAATAATAATAAAGTACAATATTTCATAGAATTAACTCTAGTATGAAACAAAAAAAAAACATTATTTGCTAATTAAAAAAATAATCTTCGAGTCTAAGTAACTTCGTTTTAATGCCCTCCTCTGACGTGTAAACTTTCGAAAATGACATATCGGAGACTAACAATAGTCAGACAACGTATTCATATCTCGGAGGTAGCGTTTTTCCATGACACGTAAGCTCAGATGCACGCGCTCTCCGCTCATATTTTCGATTTTTTTCAAAAACTTATCCACGTGACTGGAATAGGAGCTTCATGTTCATATTTTTTAATTGTAACAAAATATTTTCTATGAAATTTTATCCGAGAAAATTCTGTATCAAAGAGATGAAAGCTCTCCAAGTTTAGTTCTAAATCGGTCACTGTAAAAGCCGCTTGACATAATGCAAGACAACGTGCAATGCAACGTAAGGCGAAAAATTTTTTTTATCAAAAGCAGGTGCAGATAATATTTAGCTGATTATTTCATGCAAGATCTCGATCTCGAGGATTGTTTCATGCAAGATCTCGTTGATTGTTTCAAGCAAGTTCTCGAGGATTGTTTCATGCAAGTTCTCGCTGATTGTTTCAAGCAAGTTCTTGAAGATTGTTTCATGCAAGATCTCGTGGATTATTTCATGCAAGATCTCGCTGATTGTTTCCTGCAAGATCTCAAGGATTGTTTCATGCAAGATCTCGCTAATTGTTCCAAGCAAGTTCTCGAGGATTGTTTCATGCAAGATCTCGTGGATTATTTCATGCAAGATCTCGCTGATTGTTTCCTGCAAGATCTCAAGGATTGTTTCATGCAAGATCTCGCTAATTGTTCCAAGCAAGTTCTCGAGGATTGTTTCATGCAAGATCTCGTGGATTATTTCATGCAAGATCTCGCTGATTGTTTCCTGCAAGATCTCAAGGATTGTTTCATGCAAGATCTCGCTAATTGTTCCAAGCAAGTTCTCGAGGATTGTTTCATGCAAGATCTCGTTGATTGTTTTATGCAAGATCTCGATCTCGAGGATTGTTTCATGCAAGATCTCGCTGATTGTTTCCTGCAAGATCTCGCTAATTGTTCCAAGCAAGTTCTCGTGGATTGTTTCATGCAAGATCTCGCTGATTGTTTCAAGCAAGTTCTCGAGGATTGTTTCATGCAAGATCTCGTGGATTATTTCATGCAAGATCTCGTTGATTGTTTCCTGCAAGATCTCGTGGATTATTTCATGCAAGATCTCGTTGATTGTTTTATGCAAGATCTCGATCTCGTGGATTATTTCATGCAAGATCTCGCTGATTGTTTCCTGCAAGATCTCAAGGATTGTTTCATGCAAGATCTCGCTAATTGTTCCAAGCAAGTTCTCGTGGATTGTTTCATGCAAGATCTCGCTGATTGTTTCAAGCAAGTTCTCGAGGATTGTTTCATGCAAGTTCTCGCTAATTGTTCCAAGCAAGTTCTCGAGGATTGTTTCATGCAAGATCTCGTGGATTATTTCATGCAAGATCTCGTTGATTGTTTTATGCAAGATCTCGATCTCGTGGATTATTTCATGCAAGATCTCGCTGATTGTTTCCTGCAAGATCTCAAGGATTGTTTCATGCAAGATCTCGCTAATTGTTCCAAGCAAGTTCTCGTGGATTGTTTCATGCAAGATCTCGCTGATTGTTTCAAGCAAGTTCTCGAGGATTGTTTCATGCAAGTTCTCGCTAATTGTTCCAAGCAAGTTCTCGAGGATTGTTTCATGCAAGATCTCGTGGATTATTTCATGCAAGATCTCGTTGATTGTTTTATGCAAGATCTCGATCTCGAGGATTGTTTCATGCAAGATCTCGTTGATTGTTTCAAGCAAGTTCTCGAGGATTGTTTCATGCAAGATCTCGTTGATTGTTTTATGCAAGATCTCGATCTCGAGGATTGTTTCATGCAAGATCTCGTTGATGGTTTCAAGCAAGTTCTCGAGGATTGTTTCATGCAAGTTCTCGCTAATTGTTCCAAGCAAGTTCTCGAGGATTGTTTCATGCAAGTTCTCGAGGATTGTTTCATGTAAGATCTCGTTGATTGTTTTATGCAAGATCTCGATCTCGAGGATTGTTTCATGCAAGATCTCGTTGATTGTTTCAAGCAAGTTCTCGAGGATTGTTTCATGCAAGATCTCGTTGATTGTTCCAAGCAAGTTCTCGAGGATTGTTTCATGCAAGATCTCGTTGATTGTTTTATGCAAGATCTCGATCTCGAGGATTGTTTCATGCAAGATCTCGTTGATTGTTTCAAGCAAGATCTCGTTGATTGTTTTATGCAAGATCTCGATCTCGTGGATTATTTCATGCAAGATCTCGCTGATTGTTTCCTGCAAGATCTCAAGGATTGTTTCATGCAAGATCTCGCTAATTGTTCCAAGCAAGTTCTCGTGGATTGTTTCATGCAAGATCTCGCTGATTGTTTCAAGCAAGTTCTCGAGGATTGTTTCATGCAAGTTCTCGCTAATTGTTCCAAGCAAGTTCTCGAGGATTGTTTCATGCAAGATCTCGTGGATTATTTCATGCAAGATCTCGTTGATTGTTTTATGCAAGATCTCGATCTCGTGGATTATTTCATGCAAGATCTCGCTGATTGTTTCCTGCAAGATCTCAAGGATTGTTTCATGCAAGATCTCGCTAATTGTTCCAAGCAAGTTCTCGTGGATTGTTTCATGCAAGATCTCGCTGATTGTTTCAAGCAAGTTCTCGAGGATTGTTTCATGCAAGTTCTCGCTAATTGTTCCAAGCAAGTTCTCGAGGATTGTTTCATGCAAGATCTCGTGGATTATTTCATGCAAGATCTCGTTGATTGTTTTATGCAAGATCTCGATCTCGAGGATTGTTTCATGCAAGATCTCGTTGATTGTTTCAAGCAAGTTCTCGAGGATTGTTTCATGCAAGATCTCGTTGATTGTTTTATGCAAGATCTCGATCTCGAGGATTGTTTCATGCAAGATCTCGTTGATGGTTTCAAGCAAGTTCTCGAGGATTGTTTCATGCAAGTTCTCGCTAATTGTTCCAAGCAAGTTCTCGAGGATTGTTTCATGCAAGTTCTCGAGGATTGTTTCATGTAAGATCTCGTTGATTGTTTTATGCAAGATCTCGATCTCGAGGATTGTTTCATGCAAGATCTCGTTGATTGTTTCAAGCAAGTTCTCGAGGATTGTTTCATGCAAGATCTCGTTGATTGTTCCAAGCAAGTTCTCGAGGATTGTTTCATGCAAGATCTCGTTGATTGTTTTATGCAAGATCTCGATCTCGAGGATTGTTTCATGCAAGATCTCGTTGATTGTTTCAAGCAAGATCTCGTTGATTGTTTTATGCAAGATCTCGATCTCGAGGATTGTTTCATGCAAGTTCTCGAGGATTGTTTCATGCAAGATCTCGTTGATTGTTTTATGCAAGATCTCGATCTCGAGGATTGTTTCATGCAAGATCTCGTTGATTGTTTCAAGCAAGTTCTCGAGGATTGTTTCATGCAAGTTCTCGCTGATTGTTTCAAGCAAGCTCTTGAAGATTGTTTCATGCAAGATCTCAAGGATTGTTTCATGCAAGATCTCGTTGATTGTTTCAAGCAAGTTCTCGAGGATTGTTTCATGCAAGTTCTCGCTGATTGTTTCAAGCAAGCTCTTGAAGATTGTTTCATGCAAGATCTCAAGGATTGTTTCATGCAAGATCTCGTTGATTGTTTCAAGCAAGTTCTCGAGGATTGTTTCATGCAAGTTCTCGCTGATTGTTTCAAGCAAGCTCTTGAAGATTGTTTCATGCAAGATCTCAAGGATTGTTTCATGCAAGATCTCGTTGATTGTTCCAAGCAAGTTCTCAAGGATTGTTTCATGCAAGATCTCGTTGATTGTTTCAAGCAAGTTCTCGAGGATTGTTTCATGCAAGATCTCGTTGATTGTTCCAAGCAAGTTCTCGAGGATTGTTTCATGCAAGATCTCGTTGATTGTTCCAAGCAAGTTCTCAAGGATTGTTTCATGCAAGATCTCGTTGATTGTTCCAAGCAAGTTCTCGAGGATTGTTTCATGCAAGATCTCGTTGATTGTTTTATGCAAGATCTCGATCTCGAGGATTGTTTCATGCAAGATCTCGTTGATTGTTTCAAGCAAGATCTCGTTGATTGTTTTATGCAAGATCTCGATCTCGAGGATTGTTTCATGCAAGTTCTCGAGGATTGTTTCATGCAAGATCTCGTTGATTGTTTTATGCAAGATCTCGATCTCGAGGATTGTTTCATGCAAGATCTCGTTGATTGTTTCAAGCAAGTTCTCGAGGATTGTTTCATGCAAGTTCTCGCTGATTGTTTCAAGCAAGCTCTTGAAGATTGTTTCATGCAAGATCTCAAGGATTGTTTCATGCAAGATCTCGTTGATTGTTTCAAGCAAGTTCTCGAGGATTGTTTCATGCAAGTTCTCGCTGATTGTTTCAAGCAAGCTCTTGAAGATTGTTTCATGCAAGATCTCAAGGATTGTTTCATGCAAGATCTCGTTGATTGTTTCAAGCAAGTTCTCGAGGATTGTTTCATGCAAGTTCTCGCTGATTGTTTCAAGCAAGCTCTTGAAGATTGTTTCATGCAAGATCTCAAGGATTGTTTCATGCAAGATCTCGTTGATTGTTCCAAGCAAGTTCTCAAGGATTGTTTCATGCAAGATCTCGCTGATTGTTTCAAGCAAGCTCTTGAAGATTGTTTCATGCAAGATCTCAAGGATTGTTTCATGCAAGATCTCGTTGATTGTTCCAAGCAAGTTCTCGAGGATTGTTTCATGCAAGATCTCGTTGATTGTTTTATGCAAGATCTCGATCTCGTTGATTGTTTCAAGCAAGTTCTCGAGGATTGTTTCATGCAAGTTCTCGCTGATTGTTTCAAGCAAATTCTTGAAGATTGTTTCATGCAAGATCTCGTGGATTATTTCATGCAAGATCTCGCTGATTGTTTCCTGCAAGATCTCAAGGATTGTTTCATGCAAGATCTCGCTAATTGTTCCAAGCAAGTTCTCGAGGATTGTTTCAAGCAAGATCTCGATCTCGCTGATTATTTCATGCAATTTTTTTCAGGAAAACCATAATGCAGTGGTAAGAAACCAGCTTAATATCAATTGACGTGCCACTTTAATCTATGAAATGTTTTTACTTCGGAAAAAATTGCATGCAATTTCTTGCACCATGTCAAGCTGCCTTTAATTAAAGTACCTTTCGTAAGTTATCATATTTTTGTACCACCAAAAATACCATCCTCAATATTTTCCAAAGTGAGTAAATGTAAATAAAAAACAATTTCTCATGAATTCTGCCTTTCGGGCTCTGTGGATTCAACTTTTACTCCGCTTTGAGCTCTCTCTCATTGTTCACTTTTCCAACCTATCACAGCTTCTTCCCTCAATAATCTGTTCCTTATATCTTTCACGATTTCTCACTAGTTTTTCATCCGAACTGTTACAATATCCTTGTTTCCTTGTTTGGGTCGACCTCTTAGTCATCCTGTGACTACCAGTCATATCCAGTTCGTATCAGGGCTTAATAATCTCTTGTTCGTATATGACCAAACCATTAAATCATTTAGTTCTTTACGACTGTCATTCTTGATCTGGTGATTCACAAGCCTTCTTAGGTATCCTCTATTGATCTTTTCAGGTCCAATGGAGGACATTGGCACATCTTCTATGCTTCTAGTATTGACGCGCTTATTGATACCTACATCCAAATACTTGAAATCTTTCAATTTTTGAAATTAGTATCGTTCGAGACTCTCTCATCATTTGTATGAGTTACCAATATCAGCGTTTTCCAACACTGTAGTTTATTTAGTCTTGTTTATTCCTTACCAGAAGTGCCAGGTCTTGACCAGGCATATCCATCTATCGCATTATGTTGAACTGAGTCGTTGAGAGTATGTATCCTTGCTCTATACTCTATTATTTTTGTTAGACCGTCCTCCGTCAAAATTTTTGCTATCGCCAATGTGACGCATTTAAAGAGGATAAGCGTTTTCTTTTGACATTGTCGAAAGCCCTTGTAACATCACAAGCATCTCCATTACATGCTGAAAAAACTTTTCCGCTGTTTGTGACATCATTTTGATGAAAGTTTTCCACTGTTTGTGATGAAGGATGTCTGTTGATTTTTCTCACACTCAACAATCGTATTTTTCTATCTGCCCTACACAATCAAGCCGCCAAATTGTTTCGCCTATTTACTAATATTTACATAAACTAGTCTAAAGTATTTTTAATAAATACCAAGTGAAAATTTAAGTATACGAAGGTTGCCACTTAAGTTTTGAGATAGAAAATTAAAAACAAATATTTATAATTAGTTATGGCTTTATCGGTTTTTATTGAGATAAATACACTTTCGCGTGCGTTTGAATCAATTGCCGAAGGTATCTCCGAAACATCTAATTGGAACGCATCATCCGCTTCTTCGGGTATAGAAAAACGTTCAATTTCTGAACTGCGGGAAGACAAAGAAATCATCGGGTGCTAAACAAGGACTGTACTCGATGTTTTGACTGTCCAAAAACGTCGTATGTCACGATCTTATAGACGCGATTGAATCGTATGACAACAAGTTCACCATTAAAAACGTCAAACGTCAAAATGCGCTTAATATCAGATTTGACATATTCAAATCAGTGTTGCCATATCACAAAATTTAAATACTAACTCTCGTATAAAACGAAATATCACTTAGACCTTTCCGCTTGAGACATTGTGGGTTGTATTTGTTATTTGAAGGGTGTTGGAGGTGAAAAAATTATTAGTATTTTCATTTTGGTGGTCTACAGTATTAGAAACAACCTCGTATCAACAGACCGAGTATTGATATTTTTCGTGGACATAACAAATCATTTTTTTATATCGAAACAAAAACAAATTTTGATACGGCTGTTTGTGCCTACTCAGAGTATCTTTGTTTCGTAAGATGTATAAAGAAAATTAGTTGACTCATCTCGACCGTTATAGTCATAACTGCATTCATAAATCATCACATCTGTCCTTGTATTTAAATACATGAAAATAGGTCACTTTATGCGGCTAATCTATTTTTTAAGTTTTAATTTTCATTCGATGACATAATTTTTTAATTGTGTATCGTCAATATCTTTTTATTTACTGTCTTCTATTCTATTTTGTTTATGTTATCATTCTTATTAATTTCCAATTTTTCTTAGTACCATTACAAATATGAACAAAACCCTCCTCTGTAGCTACTTGTAGCGAATCGATTGTCGTAGCTCTGAATCCATGATCTGACGTTTGATTGTTCCTGTTAAGTTTCCAGGTAGAAATCATTTAAACTACATTGAAGTATATGTCAAAAAATTGTTGTTGGTTTTTGTCTTTTTTCTGAAGATACGGAATCTACTCCACCAGGGAGTGGGACTCCCTTTCATGTCCGTCCAAGCTGGAACTATACTTCTAGTTGGGAGATCTATCCGTATATGCCTGATATCAATCCACTGGCACCCGTACATCACACCCTAGATACCGGTTTTGTTCAAGGTGTTTAACTCCCCTAGGTAGGATACGTCGGAATAGCCACACCTGTATTTATCAAAAATGCCAAGCTTTTGATGGGGTCTTTCAATTCTTTTTCCTGTTGGTGAATTCAAAAAGTTTGTAATAATTCCTTATTGCCAAAATTAGACTTTCTGGAATGGTGTTTCCAGCGAAAACTCATTTCAGATTGATCCTTCTCAACTCGAAATCTTCTTTTTTATTTAATGATTTCCTATTTGAAATTTTGGTTTTCCTCTACGTGCGACATATCTCTTTTTGTACTACTAACTAATTCGATTGTATCATCAACACTTTTACATAAATTTTTGTCGGAAAATTATTTAAAACAATCAAATATTTATGTTTTTTTTTTTTTTCATCTCTTAAAGGATCGATTTTCCGGGGTTTACGCGGTCCCTTCCAAATTTTCCATTATCCCAATAAAATTTCCAATAGATTGAAAACTGTACCTTGCAATTAGAAACTAAATCAAACTGTTAGGCCTGTTTCACACGTATGCGGTTTCTTTTTCGACAGAAACCGTAATCGAATGAAAATTGTTCCGTTTGTTTCTCAAGGAGAGAAGGAAAAAAAGGAAGAGGAATTTTTTTTTGAATACTTTAGGATGTCAATTAAATAATTTGCATGTTAAGTTGAGGGACCGTCTTCAATATCAAATTACATTTATGTGGGAGTATTCGGTGCTGTACTGTTTCTGTACCCCAAAACATCGTTACACAACTTGTCGAATGAACCGAACCGAATGGAACTGTATACGTGTGAAACGGGCCTTAAGAATACACAATTTCGGCTCTAGAAAATCGAAAAAAATATCCGATTTCGATGATTTTTTTTAAAATTTCGTTTTTACAGCGGATTTACGAAAAAAAATTATGGGAATTAACAAAAATTAAAACTAAGGGCTTTAAATGTTCACGAAAATGTACTCATTCACTTATAATTGTTTATAACTTTTATATTTTTTTTCATAATGTATAAAAAAAAGAACAAATTGAAAAAAATTCACCATAAAAAATGGTATCTCACTAAAATTGATGTTAAATAAAATTTAAAGTCATAAAACCATACGAAATCTATTTTTTACACATAAAATCCGCCGTAAAAACGAAAATTTAAAAAAAATCATCAAAATCGGGTGATTTTTAGTTTTTCTAGAGCCAAAAAACCGAAAGTATCTTATTTCAAGTGAAATTTGACTGGAATTGAAATAAAGTTTGTATTGGAAAATAGCTTTTTATAAATCTTTTTATACGGCTATGTAATATACAAGGTTTTTGACCAGTCCAAACCTTTTTCCATTGTTCTGTACATCTTCTGGTTATAAAAGACCAAAAGGACATTTATTTAGATTATTATGAGATAATATCCAAAATGGTTGTAGTAAGTTTTGGTTTTAATACTCTCTCGTATATAAAAATAGACTTTAGTTTGGTTATATTATTAAAAGCGTCTCTTTTATGTGAATCTCTCATATTTCCAGACAGCGAAACATTTATAAAAGTATATACGAGAATGGTGTTTATAAATTAATAAAAAAAATTCTTTCGAATAAATCATACTCCGAATCAATTCGAGACATTTATTATTATGCTGTTTTGGTTTATTTATAACCATCGTCAATCTCCCAATTCTAAGTAGAGAGACATTAAAATCAAGGACGTTCACTTTCGAATACGAAACACAAGAGTTTGTTAAACTTTTCGATATTCGCAATTATAAGTTTCAAAACTGGTTTCGTGTATTTTTAGAAAAGCTGGCAGCCATATTTTTCGAGTAAACAATTTATAAACTGATTTCAAATAAAATTAAGATCGCTAACTAGATAAATATTCAAATTTAAATTATCTACACTGCTCAACAATCTTGAATATCGTACGTTATGACGAAATTAAAATAAAAACTTATAGACATGATCGACAAGGATGTACCAGCGTCTGTTGACACGATTCATAAACTTCAGAGTCTTCAGAGGAGTACACCTGGTAGCATATGAAACCAAAGACGTAGATTTGTGGCAGCTAGATCCCTCTTATATTCTGAATTTTCTCAAAGGAATGGTGGACCCAAAAGATCCTTTAGATCGCAGTGTTTATAAAAACAAATCAGCAACAAGTCTTCTTTATCACCTGCATCCCCTATCGGTGGATTGGATAGCTTGAGAAAGGAATTTTGCCGGTCCCAAGCCCGGATAAAGAAGGAGGGTTCTTGGGTTAGGTTAGCTCCCTGCCTAAGGTAAAAACAGACATTGCTTAAACAACCGATACTTTACCTTTGATGGATTTCAAGAATTCAGCAAGTAAATTTCCTTAATCATTTTTTTTTTTCGAAAAACAAAACTCATAGTTCTTAGAAAATTGAAAATAAAAAGAGTAAATATTGAATTTAGATAATTAAATCGATTATATTCTACGGAAACTAAAAATACCAAATTCTCTATAATTTTCGAAACCAAAACAAAACGATCTGAACGTTTACAGAAAATATCAAAAACAAATATTTCCTTACGATCATAAAATTCAAATTAGATCTAATCGCAACATATCATATACCGTGGGTATGAAATTGAAATTTTAATAATGAGAACGGACAGAGAAAATATTTTTAGAAAGTACGAGGTCTGGCTAATAAATAACCTCCCTAGATGTGCAGTAGCAGTTTGAAACGAATGCGTTTATTTCTCGTTAAACTGAAAAAAAAATCCTAGAGGCCTATGGGGACGATTCTCTATCTCGTGCGCGAGTTTTTGAGTGGTGTAAACGTTTTAGTGAGGACCGAGAGAGCACTGAAGATCACCAACGCCCTGTCAACCCAATCAACCAAATTGTGCCGATAAAGAACCGGTTAAAAAATTTTACACATGACAAAAGTCTGTGCGAAGTTGGTGTCCAAAAAATCTGACTCCTGACCAAAAACTCTTGCGTTAACGGGTCTGCTCAGATTTCCTTGGAAGGTTGGGAAGTTTAGAAAAAGATCTGCTTTGAAAGAGGTCCGATTTGAGTCAATGGTAGCGATATACCAAAGAAGACTTCCAGCACTGTTTCGATCAATGGAAAAAAACGTACGGAAAGGTGTGTGACAAGGGGAGGGAGTATATTGAAAGGGAGCATTCGAATGTAAACCCTTTTTTGTAACCAGTCTAGTTAATTAATAGCCATACAATTCGATTGAGTGCTATAAATTGTTGCAAGAGGCCTATGGGGACAATTCTCTATCTCGTGCGCGAGTTTTTGAGTGGTGTAAGCGTTTTAGTGAGGGCCGAGAGAGCACTGAAGATCACCAACGCCCTGTGACTGTTTCAACTCCGGAAACAGTGACCAAAATCAACCGAATTGTGCCGATAAAGAACCGGTTAAAAAAATTTTACACATGACAAAAGTCTGTGCGAAGTTGGTGCCAAAAAATCTGACCCCCGGCCAAAAACTCTTGCGTCAACGGGTTTGCTCAGATTAGAAAAAGATCTGCTTTGAAAGGGATCCGATTTGAATCGATGGTAGCGATATACCAGAGCTTTTCCAAAGAAGACTTCCAGCACTGCTTCGATCAATGGAAAAAAACGTACGGAAAGGTGTGTGACAAGGGGAGGGAGTATGTCGTATGTAAACCCTTTTTTGTAACCAGTCTCGTGATTTAATAGTCATACCTCGTATTCATTCAATGTCTCCATCCCATTCACAAACATCTCACCGAAATTCTGTTTTTCTCGTGCCGATGGATTCTCCAAATGAATTTAAAAAATGCTTAATTCAGGTTCAATTTTTTTTCATATGTGGTTTAAACGTTACCGGGGGTTTGGGGGTAGTTTAAACTCCAATCTTAACAAGAAGATGAAGATACAAACCTATCTGTTCACATGTTTACAATATATAAAAGTTTTTGGTAGAATAATTGAAGGTTTTGACTTCGTATTTGATGAAATCGACGATGATGACGAAGAAATTAGAGATTATTAACTTCGTCGACGTGCTAATACGTTCTAGAGCGAAATTTAATGTGTTTTTATCTAAAACATGATCGTTTTTGTTATTATCTTTATTAAATTCATTTGCGTTTAGAGTTTAAACCATAGTTTAATCTCCAGTTTCACCATAAATCAGGGATCGGCAGCCTTCTGAATCAGAAAAGCCAAAAATTACAATTGAATGATGAATAGTACTTTATAATTTGAGTAAAAAACATAGAACAATTAAACATTTACTCACAACCTCAACTCGTAGTTCAATATTAAAGAATTAGAGCGGACCAATTCAATGGAAGCGGTGGCTGGTGCATGGTTTCAGAAAGTTTGGACAAATTTGTCTCATAACTTGGTTGTTTCAAACATGATTCTAAATTTTCGTTTGTTATTTGACTTCTTACTTAATTTTTAATTATATTCATGCAAGAGAATACTTGCGCGCGCGAATATGTCGTTCCAAGATGATCAGCACGCCAAATGCCTACTTCTTTACCTCAAGACTATTCAATACGTCGCGGCATTTCTTTCAGAGCTATCCACTTTTGTGGCGTCACGTACATAGACCTCGAAGTCTTCTAACTTTTCAATTCTCTAAATTTTCCATTCCACAAAGCTTTAAATCGATCAATTGCGTTTCTACAGATCCAGTTTCAATTCCAAATGCAGATTTAGTTACAATTTGTGTTTAGAGGATTAACTATAAATGCTGGAGTGGTTGTATTGTTCAAATCTGTCTACCAAATTGAATTATGTTACCGCTCCGAATATCTTCTACAAAAACATTCAATTTTTCTTCAAAACCAACCAATTATTCTACCAAAAACCTAGGATGGGTTTCCCTTTTCTTGCAATTTTATATTTTCGCTTCGTATTCATTTCATACAAGTACGAAGTTTCAACACCTCACTTTTGGAAATTCGTCGCTCTTTATTATGAAGAAGAGGATCCGGAATACTGAGTCTTCATTCTTTAAACTGGACGCTAATAATAATTCTGATTACAAAATTCCTAACCTCGACTATTTCGGTCAGAAATTTTTAGACACAAAGCGCTTTTTGGTGTATTACGAATCAAACTTTGGTGATTTATTTGGTTCTGAATTCGTTGTTGCTTTTTGATTTTTTCTTCTGGCTGCGTCTTGAAGGCATTTTTACCAGACATTCGCTTTATTTTCTCCTCTAGTTCGCTTTGAGAAAGTAAAATATGAAAATCTGATGTGTGATTTCGACGAGAAGGAGGATTAACTCGATCTTAATATTCGAAAAGTTGTATGTATATCAAGAATTTCTCACTAAATTAGTGATCAGATCACATATATTTTGATAAAGACTGAAATAAGTCAATTTTTACACGTTATTTTGAATTGATTTTCATAAAAAGGCACAAAAAAACATATAAAAAGGTATATATGTCGATAAAAAAATACGAGATTATAATTTTTTTGAGTTTTCCATAATAAAAAAATATAGTTTGGAATTTAGGGTTATTTAGCTATATATCATATTATCAAAATACGTTTTATCAATTATCATTTCATCTCTAAGCAATATTTTAAATTGTGTATCACTAGTTTTTTGTAAAAAAAATATTATATCGATATTTGAATGGAAACCGTCCACGGAATTAAATGATTCTACCAAATGTAGGTATCCTCGTTAATTTTTAAATGTGAATGAACTCTTTTAACCGTTAAATTTTCGATACTTTCAATGTAGTTATGAAGCGAGAGAGCTGGGGGGCTGCCTGCCTTCGAATGTCGTCGACACGGCTATAGGTATAGGTATCCACGTTTTCTATTTAACCACTCTATTAGATTTAGTAGTAAGTAAAAGTTTATTATTTGTATACGCTTACGTAAATCCATATTTTTAAAACTAATTAGACATTACAAGAAATAGAAATCAAACCCGACATCATCACAAGCCTTTTTCACTATAAAAAAATTTTTTCTAAATGGTATAAGGAAACTTTCGGATGCTTTTTTTCGTAAAAATCTCTTATTTTGTCTCGCCCAATAAGGATTCCGCCAAGGGTCTTTCCAAACACCAATTTTTACTATTGGAAACCCAACAGAAATTTACTACATCTTGAATATCAAACTATGTTTCATCTAGATAAATTATGTGTCTATTAGAACTTCGGTAGTCTTTTATCTGAACCAAAAAATATTGTAACCATCGAACTATCCTTGACTATTTAGTTTTTTTTGTTTAAAACCACTGACAAAACTTGTCGCTGGTATTATTTTATTCTAGATAATCTGTTACCTTTTGTACCTTGTCCTACTTATAAAATCTTGAGTAGCTTTATCAACTTATTTCAGTTTTTCTTTACATGTTTTCCGGTTCTGTGAATGATACACAGCAACCCCAAATGGTAAATTTATTTAGTTAAATCGGCAAATCTTATTATGATTGCAATATCAGATTTGTCTGTTTTATAAACATTCGAATATACTTAAAATAACTTCATCATTCGCCTATGGTCTAAAGAACGCAATATTTCCATTCATTTAAAGAGAGTTATGGATTTAATAAATCTCACTTAGCCACGCCACTGCTTATCGCAGACTGTCTGACAAGAATATTTCAAAGAAATTGTGTATGTACGCCTTCCGACAACTTCGGCCAATAGAAATGCATTTATGTTTACGATTTGATAGATTTTTACCGAATTTTATACGGGGAATAAACATTATTTATTAATTTGGTATGAGTGCCGTTCGAATTTATGAAATATTGGTTGTACCTCGTGAACATACATTTTCCGATATGCGTTTAACTAATTAAACTCAAATTCTCATTTTCCGGAAACGTATTTTCTTGATTTCGAATTATCCTGCAGTAATAGTTGAGTTTTCAGGTTCAAGTTTTCTGATTGAAGAAATTATTGAAACTAAGGCATCTTCAAAAATACGATTCCGCGTTTTTCTAGGTGCGATTTTTTTTTACCCAGTAACATTAACCGTTGCTGCGATTTGGCCGTTCTTAATTGCTCACTATGTATAAAAATAACGGACTGAAAATATTTTTATGTAATTGATACCAAATTCGATAACATGCTGATGCTTGTATCCCACAGCATTAAACCAATTCATTAATTATATGAGCAGATAAGAAATTTTTCATTTCAGCAATTATTGGTGATATGTAATCTTCTATTTTACTGATAATTTATTTAAACAAATTATAATACTAATGATATTTGGACAATGAATTGAATATTTTCATTATACAATGGGTGCTAGAAACTAGTTAAAAACACCGAAAAACACGCTTTTATCCATAATCAAAAAATAATTCTTGGCCTAAGAATAGATTCACTATTAAAAAAATTAATGTCAATATTATAAAATCGTGTGGAGCATTCTATGATATTTTATGTTAGTATATCCCACCACTTTAATTGCGTTCGTTAGCCGAGCGGGCTAAGGCGTCGATCCCCAGATTCGCCGGTCGTGGGTTCAAATCCCGTTCACGCTGTAAAAAAATTATTTTAGGTCTCTTCTGTTTTAACATTAATTTTTTTCAATAATTTTTGAAAGATAAGATAAAAGTAAGGGTGCGCGCACGTTTAAGGCAACAGCAATACAAAAATGGACTTTCTTTTGAGACACTTTGTACTTTATCTAAGAGAAAATGCAATTTTTTTCCATTCGAAGTTTTTTCTTCGTGTATATTACATTCTAATCGATAACAAAGTGTCGAACGTAAAGACAAAGAAAATGTGAAACTATTTATTCAAATCAGAGGGTAATTTCGCAGCAGACGTCTAGGGGGTGTTCGACAAGGTCGCTTCTATAATTAACCCGCAGGGGTGTGCGACTTAAGAATAGAAATATTTCAGTTTAGTACAGAAAGTAATCGATACGTTCCTATTTTTTACATTAAACAGTCATAATTCGATAATTTTATCGGTAGACAGTTTTTGTACGTGTTCAGTATACCAGATGATCTATAGCCATGTACATCATAGTTTTAGAGACGTTGAGTACACCAGAAAGTGTAGAAGCGATTTCTACATCATACACAGTGGAAGCTGAAGATTCAAAGACTTTGTTCGAATCAAGAGGATTTGTAAAAGCTAAACCATTTTATGATTATTGTAGAAAGTAATCTGGAGTCTTTTGTTGAAGCAGCGCTGCATTTCTTAAGCTCATTATTGGCTTAAAAGCAAGAGTTAACTAGGGAGCTGGGGGCTTTCTTACTCAAACCCTTCTTAGAGATAAAAGCTACTTCTTTTTCAATATCATCTCATGGTACTTGTACTTTAAAGAGAAGAGAAGAAATCTTTCTTATTCCCGAAAAGTTATGATGCTTTTCCATCAAAACAGGACCTTGCTTGTTAGGTTAGGTTTCAGATAATCCTCGTATACAGATAACGATGGTTATGATTTAAAAACGTTTTTCAATTCCCGCTGGAAAAAAAAGTGATTGTCCAACAGATTTCTGCTTGTTGATTATTAACAATAAAAATTTTATGGTACGGACATTTCACTAATCGTACCAATGGTTGACTGAATAAATTAAAATGTCGGTTCAACAGGTGTTCTCGAGGAACGACTTTTTTTAAGTCAACGACATTGTTGAATCGCTTGCGTACTTAGTGAGCAGGGTTAATAAAAATCTCGCCATTTGTTTTTGATAATTACCTAAAATTTTTAATCTTTTATTTTTCGAATCTTATATTCATTAATAATAAATTACTACAATTACATTTGATTTTCATATTTCAATTCGAAAAATCCTATTTCCTCGGCACCTAACCTACCGTGTATTACGCCTTGCGCTGGACTAAATACAGTGAACTTCTCTAATTACCTCACCCCAGACTGTTTTAAATGGAATAGACAGAATATTAAGTATACCAAAGGACAATTTCTTAATAAATATACTTAATACTTAGTTAATTTGTTTATGAAGTTTTTTTTGTGGTTTTCTGGCTCTCACTGTTCTGTTTTCTTGTCTTCTTGTTTTTAATACTTGCCTGAGTTAAATAACTGAATTTATCGATAAAAAAATAATTAAACTCGGTTACAATAACTCGACTAGCGTACTCGACGAATATCGAACTATAAAGAACCCAGTATCCATGTACAAGCCGCCTTAAATACTAAATCTTATCGTATACAATAGGTATAATTAATTATAAAAATAGTTACGGTTGTTTAAAATCACATCGATATAAAATAAAATCAAGTAATGGAACTTTAAGCGTCCAAGGGACTCTTGAAATCACTTAACTATGACGTTGATTCCCATTAGGAGTGGTCAATGTACAATCTGCCTCAAACACTATAAATCTGGTAGACAAGAGGCATTAAAGTAAGACAAAAATTTCTCTATTTTGATGTCGAGTGTCTTTATTTTTGTGCTTATCGACATCGTCTTGATTTTATCTATGTTCCTCCTTTTTCTTTTGGAATACACTTCAAATTAGGATACTAATCTGGCTAGTAAGGACATTATATTTCATTTTCATACCAAATTTATGAAACAGAACGAGGAAGTGCGCGCGTTTTGTTTTTAATGTGGAAAAAATCTGCTGTTTATAAATTTCCAGATCAAAACGTTCGCCAGGTGTTAGTAGAGATAAAAATATACTTGTTGAAATCTGTCGTAAATTCAAATCGATGACTAACAAAACTAAATTCGTAAAATGCATCAATCACTATGAACTAATAGTCACTAATAACAAAATTGATAATGAACAGACTACGACTGTTGGTTTATTTATTTATTTTTTCTTAAATAAAATATAGAGTTTCCAAAGCTATTTTCAGATAAATCGAATACTTTTTTATCTTTCTAGAAGATCTACTTTTTATTGATTCATCTTCAACTTCAACGACTTGAAGGTAATTTTCTTCTCCATCAAATAATATTTCAAGTGTTTCGTCACTATTTAAAACCCTTATAAAGAATACTCATGTCGAAATCAAGTACAATATCACCTCAAAGAATACTTGAACTATTATACTTAAAGATCACAATCTGAAGTGTACAATAACTTGATCTTGTGGAGGAGTTTTTGAAGACTACGAGACATAGTCGTTCATTATTTTTGTTTTTGAAAAATAAACAGTAAAAAACAAGTTCGAAATAAATATTCACCCTTAAGGGCCAAACATTTTGGTATACCAACTTTGGAAACATTTATTCCATTCTGAAGCTTATATTGTAGAAACCTGGTACAACAGCTTCTTAAGCTGATGAATATTTTGTTTGAAAGTTATTTCTAACCCATCTTCCTGCTGTCTCCTTTACGCAGGTGTTTTGGTATTCCACCACAAAGAAAAATTTGGGATAATGACACTATCTAAGTCTTCAAATAACCGATTTTTGATTTATTAATTCTTTAACTGCTTTAACTAACTTTTTTCTTCAACTATCAAAGAGAGATGCTTCGAAATATGTCATATTCTGTGCGGACTTGATATCCCTCGAAAAAAATGAACGTTTCGACCGGGCGTCATCATAAACTCTTCTTGTATTAACGGGAAATGGATATTTGAAAGTATTTATTAGTTTTCCGTTAAATTTATTCCACCTTAAGATGGTGGTATCGTTCCAAATCATCAGATTTATCTCCAAAAGCTTTTTTGGAGACTGTACGGAATGTGTCGTATTTTATAGTGGTCGACGGAAAAGTTTTCTTACAAACGTTGCTTTTATGCTGGTTTTCTGCGGTTTTCCTGCAACCTGGTGAACTAATTCACCAGCCAAATGGCCGACGATAGGGAATAATGCAGCCGCAGCTGTACCCGCCCGCCTCCAATTACCCGCGTAGAAAAAGAAGTCGTTTACATAGTAGAAGGCAGTTTCCAGTAAATATACCCTCAAATTATTGCGCAATTTCAATTGGCAAATGATTGTGCACTATTTTGTATTGTAAAATATTGAGCCCTTAACTAATTGTGAACGTGGAGTAGGTAAATAAAGATAAATATTTATTAACTTATCCGTCCAAATCATCAGATTTATCTTCAAAAGCTTTTTTGGGGGTCCACATTGAAATTTTTAATAACTGTATGGAATATGTCGTATTTTATGCTGGTTTTCTGCGTTTTTCTTGTAACCTGGTGAACCGGTTCACCAGCCAAAAGGAAAATAAAGAAAAAAATTACAAAATATATCCCCAAACTGAGAGGAACCGTTTTTATTTAAGCTGGAGCTCTCTTTGAGTCACTTGGTCGTCTTTATTTTTCTCTCTTGTTCTAGCCTAGACAGCACATCACATCACCAACCCTACAAAAGAGCAAATCCTATACTAGGATCGACTCCAACAAACTTTCCCATATAAAAAAAATATTCCGAGAGCTGTCATTGAAGTAGTTCGGTTTCTGAAGAAGATAATTTAGCTATCGAAACATGCAATAAAGTAATAAGTGTTGGTGTTGTGGTGGCAGTTTATTCAATTTGATGTGCCTTGTATAAAATTACTCCTACTTTGTTGTAGTTGCTTAGCGTACGGCTTCTGACCAAATATGAAATACCGACTTTTGTATAAGCGATTTCAGTGTCGTTGACTTCTTCTGTATGTGTGTGTGTGTGTGTGTAATTGTCATGGTCAAGGTAGAATTTTTATTCACTGTCTCAGTCTAGGCTATATGTGGCGACTTTGCCAAATAAAGCATTCGGTTTGCTAAACATTCCTAATATTAAACGATATTATTCATTAGAAGCGTTCTGTTGATAATATTATGAAGATATATAGTGTTGTACAGTCTGGTTTACAAAAGTAATTAATATAAACAGCTCCGGTCTTGTTTAACATCTGATTTGTTCACTCGATAAAATATGTAAAGTTACGTTCATCAATTTGGTGTTTGTTTTACGATTTAGTAGATTGCGGATTATCCCGCAAACTTGTCGCGACGAGTTCAATATTTTCATTTGTCCTCGACGTCCTGATGGGTCCCGGTCGTGTGTTGCTTTCTTACTTGTTGCTCGGAACCATGATCGAATCCAAATCTTCACTTGGGGCGCCACGTAACCGTGAACAAAATCTTCGACGAACATCCTACCAAAGAAACCGTTCGCCGTTTGTTGATAAAGTCCCGTAACACCCCGTATTATATGGGGGATATTGTAAATAATGCTGAAGGGCGTTTGTACCTCCCCCCTCTCGCTGTTACGAGAAATATAATCAATGGAACCAGTAAAAATTCTTTCAACGTTTAGTTAACATCAATCAACGTTCTTTAATATCTAATAAAAACGAAGTCTTGTATATTTGTCGTGTTTCGTTTGGAAACAAAATATCAATTGTCAACGAAGAACAAATATAGTGAAAGAAATGTTTTATTGTCAAAAAATTTGTAGAAAAAAGCTTGTAAAAACCATAAAATTCAATAGAATAGAATGATTGTGCATTTTTTGCATTGTAAAGTATTGAGCCCTTAACTAATTCGATTAAGAAAATGGTTACACTAAGTCTCCCGTTTAAATAAGTCTTTTGGTCAATAAACAAGAGCATTGGGTAAAAAATACTGGATTTGGATTGAGCCTGGATAGAAAAATCGAGTCTAGAACTCATTGGTTGCTTGTGATAAAATTACCCTTCCACCATTAGATATATATATATATAGAGCAATAGTTGAAACTTTTCCTGTCGCAGATTACTGTGAACTAAACAGATTCGAATCTACTTTTCTAGCGATAAAATTCAGATTAGGAGATAGATTTGGTGTAAAAACCGATGGGGAATTGTGCAAGTGCTTTAAATGTAACGATATTTCTATTTTTTCTTCTTCTTAGGGTGCCGTATCAAGTCCCCTTCACGTTGAATCTTGAACTAGTCTAATTAATTGTCCTGCTTCTCTTATCCCAGTTCATTCTCTAATTGTTCAACCAAAAGGTTTGTTTCCTTCCAATCCCTCTAATCGACTGGAGGATACCGAACCTGCTGCCACGCATTATGTGTCCCAAATAAGCTATTTTCGTGCATTTAATATGATCTATTAGGGACTGCATCGTTTGTTTGCATTGCTGTCCACTGTATCTTGAGCAAAATCCTCTAAGTGATTAATGGTGGATAGTTTTTAAGTCCATGCCTCGACATTATATAAGATAATTGACCATATGTAGCATTTAATCATCCAATTCTACATTTTAGTTGTTGAGTAATGCGGTAACAAATATATTTGTAACTGGACACTCTTTGAATCGTTTGTCTGTTTACTTGTAGCTGTTATAATACGGCAAGCTACTAAATACCATATATTTTGTTTTAGGACAGTTGTTTAGACCCATCACTCTTCCCACTGGCGTTTAAAAGGCATCGTTATCATTAATTTTTACTCCAAATGATAAGTTGTGTCCATCTTGCTTAAATATTAAATTATTAGAAAAAAAAGGGAACGATGTATTTTCCACTTTTACGTCTCGGTCAATTTCAGTTTTAACCTGTAAAGTATCGTTAAAAAAACAATTCATATTATACGATGTAAGCTCCCTGAGCACGATGATGACGTACTTAGTACGACCGGTCACCCGGTGCCGCTGTGGCGTCCTTGACGATGGCGTTGTCCTTTCTAGAATATCTCTACAATGACCTTCTGGTCCGTGCCGCATTTTGCAACAAGGGATTGAGAAAACTCATTTTATTGTATTCGTTCCTATCTGGTATATGTAGCAGATACTTTTATAAAATTCTAAGGATGCCACTAAATATGTTTGTACAAGGTACTATCGGAAATCGGATTGAAGGATTGTCGTCCATTTACTAATATATCAAGTTATAGATTGATATAGTGCTTAGAAGACATATAATTTGAGTTTTACCACATTTTGGTGATCGTTTGAAAAATAATAATAAAATCTTCTACTTGAGCTCGTACTGTTTTACGTACCTTGCACGAGATTTATCCGGCAACGAATCAAGAACGGCCGCATTGCTTTCTTCGGGGATGTTTTCTTTTCCATCATCATTCATTATTATCCATTAATTTAGACAAAACTTCGGATTAATCGAATAAATTAAAAATTTAAGGTTATGCAAAATCATCGAAATGAAACTGTCAACTGTCAACATTGAAGTTGTCTACTCCAGAACGTTCCGAAAGTGTTTTGCAGTACGAAACTGTCACTTCCATGGAACACTCAAAACGTACCTTTCGATATGTAAATGAATACAGAACGAACAACATTAAGATGGCTTCTTTGGTGTCTCATGTTTTTTATAGTTCTTAGGTAATTTCTCCATACTACAATATCGATTCTTTCTATTAGAATATAGAATATAGAACCCAGCGTACAACTAACTAAGTCCACTACGTCATTCATCAGTGCCTAGGCAATATTTTGTGAAATCCAAAACGTATTTTTCACTTTTATAATATTTTGTTTCTATTTGCATTTTGTATGATAAAAATTTCATACAAAAATTTCTATAGAAGTGGATTCTCCGACTTTAGAATCCCTTCTAGTCTGACTCACAGACATTGTAGATCCAGCAGAAATCGAATGTTTTAGATCTTGGCCACGTATTGAAGATCTTACATTTTTCATCTTCATCTCCAAACTTAAACTTTTACGTTCTATTTTCTAGCCGGTTTAGACGTTTATGTCTATAATAAATATATTTAAAAATTATTGTTTCGATTTACTGTTCTACAAGTGCAGAATAAATCTTATTCAGTAATAAGGGGGCATTGTTGACATTCAGGCGTCAGTCGGCGTTGTGCTATAGCTACGTAAACGTGTCCGACATTATTGATGCTCCCGCCAAGTGTGATTCGTTTTCAATAAGCTGAAGGCCTTAGTTCTGAAGGAATCTATAGGAAAATGAGTCGTGTATATGGGGAAAACTTCATGAGGGATGGTGTCGAATGTTTAAAGATGGCCGTAATGATGTACGCAAATGTGTCGTTTCAGATTACCTGGTTGAACGAGTTGACACCATTATTGCTTCGTCTACGGAATTTCCAGAAGATTCAAGGTTTGTTAGATTGGGTTGTCCTGACAAATGTCTCAATATCTTTCTGTAAACATCTTTGAAGATACGAGGTACTGAAGATTAGAATAAACACGAGAGAAAATGATACGAATTCATTGTGACAATGTGACGATTATCAAATTTTATGATGATGATTTTAATAAATTTAAATGCGAAATAATCGAAAACATCGAAAATCAAACGGTCTTCAACATTTTATAATATATTCTAAACATTACATGAGAAAATATGTTTTTTCAGTGTATTATTCCATACATTTCAACATTGTCAACGCGTAAAGCTGCATTTATATGATCTGTTTGAATCGCATAAGTTAAGTTCTGTCTTAATGATCCGTATGCAGCGCTGCAGTTGGTCGCAGTTAATATCAGAAGAACAAAAAAAAAAAGATTATAAAAGATTGAAACGTGGGCGTTGCCGTTGTGTGATAGGAGGTCAGGTGACCGGTGCATCTGGTTTTGCCGCATTATTTATTACTAAATCAGACATTCCTCTAACAACATTTGAAAATACCCAAGGTTAAGATCCAACAGTTTCGATGCAGTGTCCGCAAGTCGCAACTATTGGTGTAGTGTAGTGTAGTTTAGTTGAAATGATTCATTATTGAAAAATTTTCGGATACTTTATATATAGGTGATTATTTTTCATATTCGACTTGCGCAATAATTTGTTAGATATCTCGCATTATTTTCGAGATATCGATAATTATCGCAACCAAACGTTACTACGAGATTCGCTTCATAGAATTGATGACGATTAATATTTTCGTCTAAAATAAATATTTTATTGGAGAACGTAGTTGCGACACCCTCCATGACATAACGAGACAATTGACAGTTGACAATTGACAATTCTCGGTTAACTCAACTTTATCACATTTTGATAAATCAAAAGAAAGTACCGGACAATTACTTTTGATAATTAACCATCATTTGAATATTTTTTCTAAAAGAATTTTCTTTCGTTTAGTACCTTTTATGAAATAAGAAAAATATTTAGAAATCAATTGAAGGTTTCATCGAAAATTAAATGTAGAAATATACTGTTTCGATCTTTTTTTTTTAATAATTAACAATCCAGGTATCTCTATCGGTACTTTGAGCTAGTTATGTTTTCTGGAGGAAGGCTGCTAATCTGGCCCTTGAACCCTCTTCTTTTTCCCGGACTTGGTACCGGCAACGGTGCCACAAGGCTACTCAGTCCACCCAGAAACACTGCAGGCAAAATAAATAATATATAAGTCGAAGATAGATTGATAAAAATAAAAAATGGAGTAGAGATCGACTACGAAAGAGGTGAAGTGACAATTTAGAACCAAGAGAGATATCGAAGAAATAGCAGTCGTTGATTTATTATGAGATAAAAAAGAAGAAGTGATTCCAGTCGTTTACAAGTACCCGTATTGATTGACTCGGATCAATACAACCGTGAATGTTTACTAAGGCAGTTGCGTCAAAAAATAGAAAAAAAAACGCGTAGTAAAATCAGTTTCTCAAGGCCAAATCAGCACCAAACGAAAATTCGACATTTGATATTTATTTTTAATTAATTTCTTTGGTTGTAGGTCCGGTGACAGTTCCATTGGTATCAACGAATTCTTCACCTCCGATAGCGATGCCTGTTCAAGTTCCCCCGGGTCATATGGTGCAACAAATAGTTGACGAAAGTGGTACTTTACGACACGTCATATTATCACCGCAACATCCACCAAATATCTTACCGATGCCATCACACAATCCACAACATTACGTAAGTACCGCGTATTTTAAATTCAACTTTTTGATCCACAAGATAATGACATCGTCCAATTCCTTATGAGGTTTGTTCATAGAGTTGCAATTAAAGATAGAGTGTAAGTAGGGGGGGGGTAGAGAGAGAGAGAGAGAGAGAGAGAGAGAGAGAGAGAGAGAGAGTAAGAGCTACGGTTTACCATACTTAATCTAATCGCTCCTAATTGGTGCTCTTTCTCAGAGGAACTAGGATGTACTAAGAAGAGCGGTGACTAAGAGGGAGTTGTTAAACTTGATCAAGGTGCGAAAGGTTGGATACTTGGGTCACGTTTTTAGAGGAGAAAGATATATACAATACCCCAATTGATCATACAAGGAAAGACCGAAGGAAAGAGAAGCGTAGGTCGAAAACAAATATCACGGCTACGTAATATAAAACACTTATAAATAGATGTCTGACCATAAGATAATCTCCAACGCACTGTATGTGCCCGGCAGTAGAAGAAGAAGCTCTTTCTCTCTCTATAAGCACTTCTAGATCACTTAAACAAGCTTCCATAATTCTTTGCTTTCCTTTTTTCCACATAATGTATCTTCATTCTTTCCTCTTCTCATACCATTCCTTTCATGGCTTTTCCTAGGTGTTTGCCTTACTTATTCTTGGCATCTAACCTTGTCGCAACTATTCAACTGTCTTCTCCCTAAAACTGAAACACAGTTGATACTACAACAACCCTCATGATGACACTATTGGACGCACGTGTCGATAACCAAGTTATCGTCTTCAGAGACAAGACAAAGAAGACGATAACTTGGTTATCAAAACGCACGTCAGACAGTGTAATAGTGAGTGGAGGTGTAGTGATAATGTGTCAGTATAACTATTACCAAAGGTTCCAGAAATTCCAATTTAGTTGCAATATAACCATTAGAAGATCTGCTGAATGTAGGAAAAATCTACGAATATCAACAGAAGGGCGTGGAGGTTTTGTGGTACAGAAGACGAAACGTCTATCCTCGAAATGTGAACCTCCACAGCACTAGACCCCAAAATAGAACACGAAGATCTCTGGCAGCTACAGATTCCCCATATTCTGGACTCTCTAAAAGGATTAGAATCGACATATTAGCTATAAACACCGGGTTACCCAGTATCGCCGCAAGGGGGACACCATTGACAATATCTTCATACATTTATACAAGAATCATGTTTCTTTGTGCTCATTATAAACTTTTTCCCATTTATCACCTCTTCTTCAATGCTCATTCCTTTTTATATTCCTCTAAGTATATTTCTTTCTTTTCTATTTTTAACTGTATTAGCTTTTCTTTGATGCTTATTCTTCGCAGTACCTTCCATCCTTATCTGTCTGACTACTTCCTGACTCCGCGTCCTTTAATAACCACTCAGGTTCTAGGTTTATTATGAAGCTTTTCCAGTACTTCATCGAACATCTATATAGAAGGTAAATTCATCTTTTTCCTTTATTTCTTCTCCAAGTTGATCTCGCAATTTTTTTTTTGATCTGCGGTAACAAGTAGAAATCGTTGAGGATTGTACGGCAATTCGGTGTTTTGACTGTTCGAAAAACGTTTTCGATTAAACTGATGTGTGAAAGCTCGATTTGTTGTCTTCCGCGATTGGTAGCAACCCTCTTACATGAACAGGTGCTTTCTAAAGTACTGTACATTGGACCCGTTAGACTTTGCAACTAAGAACTTCTCAGAATCAACATTTCCTATAACTCCTCGATCAAATCCAGCCTCATTTATGTATCAAAGTCATGGAAATTTGATGGGCTTTCGACTAGATGAAAACTAGAGTTTTTTTTTTATCTTCTACGCACTTTGTTTTATTTGAAAAGTTTGCTGTATGAACTGAATTAGTTTCGTCGCCTTTTATAGATTGATAATGACAAAAATAAAGTTGGTTTAGGTGTTTAATTGCTGGTTATAACTCAAAATGAAGAGGATTGAATTGTTTAGACATTCAAAAACAATGAAAAAACGTTTGAATAATTCAAATTACATTATTAAATTAAATATAATATGTATAAACACAACAACACCACGAAAAAATTGTGTGAAAGCAATCACCTGATCAAAGGACACCTGTTGTGACCTTCATACTTGAAATGTCTGCGGATTATTTCTGTACAAAAAAAAACACCTGAATCCGAACTTCGTTAATGGATTAAACGAATTTGGATATTTTTCTGCAGATTCAACAATTCCAAGGTCGCATCGTTAATTTTTATTTTTTGTTTTATCAACAATTTAAAAAAGCAAACGTGTTATATGGGGTTACGATAAACTAATCCATATATATTTAATATTCATAAAACGCACGACGTTAATGTTTGAAATAAAAAAAATTGAAAACACGTCAATCAGTTTATCTTATCCGCGTCATTTGACGTACATTACCAATCAAAAGTTTGCGTTCACCCTATAGTAATCGTGATACAAAAAAAATAAAAATTACACGATCGATTTGGATATTTGAAATACGGCAACATTGATGTGAATTTGTCAAATCTGACATTGACATTATGAAATTTGACATTTGCAATAATAAACGTCAGAACGTGTTGTAATACGAGTGACATTTGAGTTGTCAACGGATAATTGAAATAAAATTATTCCCGAACGAATTAAATCGCGAGATGAAAAATAAATTGCAAGGTCAACGTTTTTCTAACCTTAAAAAGCAGTTGATGCGTTCAAATCACTTGTTTTGGAGATAATCAATCGGATTGGGAATAAATATTTTGACAATTGGTTCAAAAACATCCAAATATGTACGGATCCTAATGGAGAATATTTTGAAGACACACCCAATTAAAAATATTTGTCAATAGACAAATAATCGTTTTTCAGGATATTTAAAAGATGTTAAGTGGAAATAGGACACTCCTTTCTGACTTCTTATGTATTCCTGTTGTGGTATTTCTTTTTTAGCTGAAAACTATATAAATTTCATTGAATAATCTTCCAGTTGCTCCAGTTCTCTCGCTAATATCTTGTGCCAATCTTCCATCTTGTGCCGAGGTATTTGAAATTTTTCACAAGGCGGGCTCGGCAAAGATGGATGGAGACGCCTGGCATAAAGCAAGCGAAGGCCCATATCCATGGACCACGTTGGTATCTCACCATACAACTGCTCCAGCTAAATAGGCGCGAAATCAGACTAGTAACCGGACACTCTAAGATTCCACCTTCACACCATGGGCATCACGGATGATCCTTGGTGCATGGAGGAGGATGAAACTGCAGACCACGTTATCTACGAATGCCCTGTACTCGCAACGGCGCGGTTTAAACACCTGAGGAAGCCCAACAACCAGCCTAACGACATGATCGGCTTCTCAAAGGACATCGGCCTTTGGTAACGTCAAGTGGGGCACTATCTGAAGACCTATGTGGTCAATGGCTTCAACAGTTGACAACACTTGTGAACTATATATATACAGGGAAGGTTTTAGTTTTAGACCGACGAGACTAGACAAAAATTAATTATTTTAGTCATTATAGAAAACTTGGAGAAAAAAATTCGTCATCGTCATCGATCTTATTCATTATAGGTGAAGTATTACTACAATTTGGGTTAATTTTAAATGAAATTCTACATATTCCACCATTTTTTCTCTATGGAGTTCAGGTGGTTGCGTATCCTAACCCTGAAACAGATTTTTTTAAACGTAATATTCATTAAGTTGTGTGATAGATTCTAGATGTTTAATAATTATCCAACTATCGACGATATGAAAACCGCAAACCTCAATAACCTATCAATGACTGTGTTCAAGAGAAATAATACTAGACAGCCATTTAAGAAGGATAAATAAGTTTAAAATTCCAAGAAACCTTCACCAGGTTAGTTTCCGATGATGATCGAGTTAACTCGACGGATAATTTCCGAAAAATCCTTATTAGTTCGATAAATTTTATCTACGACTGTGAGGTTACATTATTGACGTCACTATTGAGCATTTATTTTATGACATTAAATTTTGAGGTTACATTATTCTTTGCTACTTCCAGTGATGTAACCTCTGATACCTCATACTACATCAGTTGGTCATTTTTTACACTCCTCGTGTGTTTCTTGGACTCAATACTAAATCGATCAAATTATCAGATCAAGTCTGTTATTTGTTGAAGTTCAGATACTGATCCTAGTCCCAGCGAATCAGCCTCGTCGATCGGGCACCGGGAACGATTTGAATATCGTTTTACCGTTAGATTTCCTTCCGTTAAACGTGAACCACCGTGTATATAGAATAAGTTGTTGTCGAAGGAAGATTACAATTAAAAGAGTTGTTTAATAAACTACAATTAACCTCTCTTCCCCCCCCCCTCCCTCCCCCTTAACCGGTTCGTTTTGTGCAATTTCTTCCGACTAAGAGGAGACGTCGAAGAGAAAGTTATAATTATTGGAAAATTACTAGGAAACGTTAGTTACATTGTAGGAAATGAATATGTATCGACTTTCATTAAAACCATCCTATCCGGAATTAACTAGCTCATACTGGTATTACTTTACACCGATCTAAACAGACACAAAATCGAAAATAGACTGAGATACAGCACGCGTCAACTAATTAGTTGCTCGGATCCTCAAAATTCGTACAAATTCAGGATTATAAGTAGTAGGAAGAGAAAATTTTGAACGTGCTTAACTATTTTGAAATGAACTGTACCCACTTTCTGAATGTAAATTGTCCCTTTTATAATTTCTAAGATAAAAGTGAATGAATTAATGATAATTCCAGAAGGGCGACACTTGCTTATCACAAACTATGAATTGAACTTTAAAATTTTGGCTTGTCGTGTTGAAATGTTTGTGTTCCGTTAGGGCGGTCAATAAGTTCTTGAACCGATATGGCAAATAGCAAAAATCTTCGTGCCCAGCTCAGTGACAAGTCTCAATAAGCTCAATATCCAAAGTTTCAACGTGCTATTTCGATCGATTCTATCATAGTAGAACTCGAACGACTAATCAGTCAAATTCTTTTGAAAAATGTTTCAAATTGAGTTTAGCGACATGTCGACGAAAGAAGACAGAATATGGAGGCGGTTTATGGTGACTCGTGGTCATCGTTTTCAACAATTGAAAATTGGTTTAAGTAGTTTCTCTGGAGAGACGATAATCATCAGAAGATTACGTGCGGGAAGCTCTGGGACTAGTCCAAAAAACATTAAACGATTGGAAGAAGTTGTTCAGGAGTCTAAAGATAAAAGAAAAAATCGTAAGGATCCTTTATGAGCATTTAAATATGACTTTTTTTTGGCTCAGAGGTGGGGTGAAAGCTAATGCCTTCCTCACAACGGGCGGGTGCAAATGCTGTGAGTTTGTGTGGGACTCTCACCCACTAAACCACCCTCCTTAATCCTTGGGAGTGTCGTACGCCGGGAGGACAACAAATTGTCATTTCATCGGCGTCCAACACTTACTCCTTTGGATTTTTTTGAGCTGTTTCTTAGCTTCACTCCTCTCCACCAGTCCGTCAAGACGGCACGAGAAGAGAGGAAGTTACTGAGTCACTCCACCAACTTCAAGGTCTTACAGCTCCCAGGAGTGGATTTAAATATGACTTGAATTATTGCAAGGTCGGTGCCTCGAAGCAACGTCGGATAGAATGTTATGGTCACCAAGACTGACCCATAATAAAAAAAATTATGGCTGCCGATGGACGAAAATACTCGAACCACGCCGTATGTGACCGAACAACCGAAGCTTGAGTCCCCAAATGAATGGCCAAGACTGGGTTAACCAGGATTGGTCCAACCTTGGTCCAAGCCTGGGTTGTCAACGAATGGCCGAGGCTGGAATATCCAGGCTTGGCCCAAGCTTGAGTAATCATTGGTATGGCCAAGGCTGGGTCAATCAACCTTGGCCAAAGCCTGGGTGGCCAATGAAAGGCCAAGGCTGGGTATCCCAGGTACGCCGAAGCTAGGCTTCCCAGGACTGTCCCTTTGTTAACTCTGGGGTTTCCTGTATGGGTAGCGATCTTCTCGTGGTCGTTCTTCAATATATATTTGTCCTGGAAATTCTGTAACTGCCGAAATATATGAAAAAGAGTGTGTTAGATCTAGATTAATGCAGATCATAAAGAAAAAGCATCCTGAAGGAAATTTTGTGTTTTGGTCAGATATGGCAATTGCTCATTATGCAAAGGACCTTTATCAGAATTATTGAAAGGTCTAAGAATGTTACTAATGTGCCTCAACTGAGCCCAATTAAGCGTTTTTGGTGAAATTTGGAACTAAGTCTATTCTGGAGGTCGGGAAACAACTACACATGAGAAATCAGAAAAGAGAGTATTGAAAAAAACGCCAGATTCAGTATTTTATGATTCAATCCAACATTTGAAAACAAATATTAGGAAAGCGATCCGACTGGTTAGGTTCCAAGATGCAATTTTCTCAAAATTTGTGGAATTTACTTGGTTCCGGACTTGTCAAATTGCAATCTCAAAACACTATTAACAATTTTATGTATTAAACTATCGTCGGACTGGAACAAACCAATCCGGCCCTTAACAATCTCAAACTTAATCGTGAATTTTGCGTCCCCTCAAATCATGCCGTTCTAAGCGTGGACCTCGCGTGCCTAGGCGTGAATCCATCACATGCAGTTTGTATGGATTTTTCGTCTTCACACCCTATTACAAATGTTTGTGATTCGGTATTTCACTCAAGGTGGGGAAAGTGAGATTTTGTCAGCGCGATAGTTTCGACGAGAAGTATTTCGTTTTCAATGCAAACGATAAATTATAACAAAATTGAAGGGGAGTGAGTTTATAGTGAAAATTAGCTACCCTAACAAAAATTTTCCTTTCTAATTATCCATCCGCAACGTGCAGTCGAGCGGTGAATATGAAAAGTCAGTCTCTATCTATACTTATTATTATAATTACTTACAACAAAGAACAATAGCCTAGAGAAAAATGTACTTTCTCTTTTTGTGCTGTAAAGGTTACTGCAAATTCGATATCTCGAATGGGTTACCTTCACATTTAGCCGGATGTAGATAGATATATACGCGTATACCTGTCTGCTTCTCTCTAATAAAAATTGTGGGAATTGAAATATTTAATTACGTTGTAGCGTTTATTAATATACGAGTCCTTTTTGGGTTTAAAAACGCTAATAAATTTCAGAAAATTAATTGAATTTTGTATTTATATTATTCTTAAAATTAATCAATTAACAAATTCTCAATTCTTCGATATAAACTCGATTTTGTTAACAAAGAAAACATGTAGTCTTTGTCCTCAAAATAGGCGTTTGCTAATGCGCCGCAATTCGAACTTTGAGGTTAGGAAAAAATTGTTTTAACCATGGTTGATCACCGAAGTGTGAAAAAGTGAATTCTCCTGTTGGACAAACATACTCTTTTACTTCAAACGCGCTTCTACGAGGGAGTACCCAAAAATAACTCATCTTTAGAGATTGGTGCAAGCTCCTGTCTCGTTCTTTTCTTGATGTCTTCGATGTTTTCAAATCGCCGTCCTTTCACGCCCCACGGAGCCAGGTCAGGCGAGTAAGTTGCGTGGGGCAGTTATTTTTAAACAAAAACTGGCTAACAGTGATGGCTGCGTGTGCAGATGCGTTTCATGGTGGAAGAATCAGTCAACTGTTTGATGAACCGAGCTCCAATATATTCCACTGATTTCAGACAGTTAATCAATTGTCTGTGTCATCGATTCGGACATTTGATGGACGTCCAGAGCGTGGTTTGTCATCAGTCGCCATTTTTAAATCGATACACTTGAGTTTCCTTCATAGCATCATCTTTGTAAGCAGTTTTTACCATCAAAACAGTTTCAGCAGTGATTTTACCGAAAAGAAAACAGTATTTCACGGCAGTAGTGAAACAGCACTAGCAAAAACGGTCACTAGTGACGAACACAACGTGGCAGGTCAACGGCCCGCGCGGCACTGAACTGGCGACGAGTTGCTCTAGCGGCAGAAATCAGTACTACAAAAGCTCCACCAATGGCAATGCTATTTCGGTTACTTTTGGATACCTCCTCGTATTAATGGCAATGTTTCCCTTTACCTTATTATGCAATGATCTCCTTTTAAGGACGATAGCCATCATTTTTTCGACCGATCAAACCGTCTGATTGATTTCCTAAAAGAATTCGAGTGTTTCCGAATTTTTGAGTTTTGAGAATAGAAAAAAATCACGAGAAACCAAATCTGGCGAGTAAGATGTCTTAAAAATGATTATCGTTTCGTGTTTGGACAAAAAATAATGCTGGAATGTGGTGAAAAAGCCGGAAATTTATTTTCCAAGCCTCAAAATAGCCGAGTAGTACTATTTAATGGTATTTTGGCTCCTGGAACGATAATAGGATGAAACCTATTATGAAAGGAAGGTAATATGATAAAAATGAAAGGAAAAATAATTTACAGGCGATCTGAGGTCGAGAAGGGAAAGAGGTTTAGTTTTTAAGGGTAAAAAACGGTTTGTCTCGATTTCCGACAAAACTATGGGTCCTATGGAAAAAAGTCAAATAGCAAAGTTGTAGGTAATAAAAAGATCTACAACTTTTGTATTCTCACTTTTTTTATATAACCTCAAAATTTATGTGGAAAATTAAAAAAATCTAGTTTTCGATATTTTATTTTTATTTTTCACAAAAAACATTTTTTCCACGAAATTTTGTGTGAAATTGAATTTTTACGTCCCATTTATTTGGTTTCAAATTTATTTTTCACGTTATTTTTGATAAAAGCACCCTAATTTTCGAACTAAAATTCTCCCCTCGAAATATCGATTTTTTTTTAAGTTATTGAGACTTTGGTTCGTCGGAATACCTATTTCCTATTTTCCTATGTGACTTTTTTCCATAAGACCTATAGTTTTACGAAATAAATAAATTTTTAACTTTAAAAACCCGCCCCCTTTTCCTTCCCGACCTCAGATCGCCCGTAAATTAATTTTCCTTTTTGATCTGGTCTAATTTTTGGCCAGTGGACATATTAAATTCATAAACCAACGTCCCATTGCTAGTAAAAAGGTCTAAGAAGTGAAAATTGATTATTTGGCTGTTTGTAATAAAATTTGACATTTTAATCTACCCTGTATATTAACTGGAATTTGAATTTTTATCACTTCTGTTGTCTCGATTGACAATCATTTATTGGTACTAATCGTAAACGCAGAGCCACAACAAGTCATTTTAATAATATGTTACTCGAGTTCAAATGTCGAATTTAAATGAATATAGAGCATGAGTCAAGTGAGGAGGCGGTCAAATTCTTCGCGTCCAGTGACGCACTACGTAAATATTCGTCGAAGGATTAGATTCTATTGAAATATCAAATATCCTGACGACGATCGTATGACTTTTATTATTAGTTTTATTCGCGGTACATAGTGCTAATAAAACACGTTCAGGATTTGAAATTTTGTGTTCTGGATACGTCCAAGGTATCCCCCGATTTCGATAATTATTGTGCGTGTTTATCCTATTTGGCATTTTTGTGATCTTGATTCTACTCTCGGGGAGACTGCTTCTTCGTTATCGACAGTACCAGCACCGCGGTGATGAGGTGACGAATCCAGAAATGTTGAAGAAAATCTACATGAAAGTGCCCGAGCTAGGCATTCCAAAAAGTCCAGTACGTCGCATATTAACTCAAAAATTTGGACATGAAGAAGATGGGTACATATAATACTCCATCGAGCAAAAACGGTCGAAAGTGTTGTTAGTTCATTTCGCCAGATTTAGCGCCCTCTAATTATTCTTATTGACGATTTTTATCATAAAAAAACTTATTGAACAACTCTGGGGAAAATGTATGGAGCTAAAAAGAGATAACGTTGACAAATTTTTGAAAATTCTCGCGTTTTCTTTGTTGGGTCGGGTACTTCTCGGACCATCCTCGTATTCAGATTCGGAATAGATAGTTACTAATTTGAAAAATTTGATTCGCCCTTGAACTTAATCTTCTAAACAGTAATTTTATTAGAAATTCTTAAAATTCTACATAACAAATCGAGTGCCTTACTTCAGCTTCACATTATTGGGACGTTGTCATTACCATTTAAATGAAATGGAAGACAAAGATAAACGGAGAAGAAAACGAGACGAACGATAAGCGCATTAGTTCAGAAGGATTTCGCCAACATTGGCTTGTGGCCTCTCCGCGACCCCATCGCATCTTCAAATTCCTTTTTAAGTGCCATTTGAATGATGATGTCGATTATGGTGCTAATCCTCCAATCGATGTCGTCTAATTACGCCAAGTGCTCTGAATAATATACAGAGGGATCGATTAATGTCGAAAAGCATTCGTTAATTCGTGTTAAAAATATACGGGAGTTGTATGGAAACTCACAGACTTCGACAAGAAGATGTTAAGTACTAGATGTTAACCAAATTTCGGTAGCACGTAGTCTCGTTCAACAATGACTTGTTTTATCAATATGACACTCATCTGAACATTTTCTACCTTATAAAAAGAACAAGTTCGTTGTAAATCAGTCCAAAGTTATATCTGTCATTCTCTTATTCAACATTAATTTCCTTGGAACATTTTCTTAGTTCTAAAAAGATTAAATAGTCGCCGAGAGATAGATGTGGAGAATATGGTGGGTACTAAAACAGTTCGATGTTAAATCTGGTATTAGACTAGGTGCGTTGTCTTGGTGAAACTAAATTTCGCGCAGTCAATTAAAACATAGTAGTTTAGAGAGTGCGATTGTAATTTTTTCTTGTACGCAAGACAAAAAGACACAGTTGGTCGAAGGAACATGGAGCTCGAAACCCAAAACGATAAAATCTTTTATGCGATGTATCATAAGCTGTGCAGCTTTCATATGGTGGCCAAAATAGGTAAAAAACAACCCTTAGCTGCTTGCAATAACAGACGCGCCTCGATCATGTCTCACGGTAGTACTACAAGTTATTTTAGACTTTGAAAACCTTTATAAAATGTTACTAATCAAACATAAAGAAACATAAAATGAAATCTGTCGATCTAACTGGGCATCTAAACATTCTAAACGACTGTAAGGTGTCTATAGATAGGATCATGGTTGCCATATCACCTTCTAATAAATACAAATAGCAAAAAACCCATAAGAAACGAGATATTTACAAAAATTTTTCTTAAAACTTTCGTGAATAGTTATACTTTTTGATAAAGTTGTTCAGTATTGAGTAACAGCTTGTGGTTCCCCAAGAAACTGCTCTTAGTTGAAACTCCAAAAACCTAATAAAAAAGTTTCGCGCGCGCGCGTTATGAGGTTTTTCCGATGAGTTTTCCGGCATTTTCGATCACTTCCTTCGAGGGTTTTCCGGTCTGTAAAACTTCTTACACTATTACAACCCTCTTATTTGAGGCTTTTTTTTTAATTTCGGCTAGTTTAAACAGATATTTTGAATGGCAACATCAAAAATAATTTTCCATTAAGATTAATACGAAAAATTGTCATTTCTAATTGTTTTCAGAAGTTTTCCGGTCTACAAAACTTCTTGTCCTTTCACACATCTTTTAGTTGAGAGTCCAAAAACCTAAAAAAGTTTGGCGCGCGCACGTTATGAGGTTTTTCAGCCAATTTTTTCGTTCGGGTAAACCGGCTGGCATTTTCATATCCGACCTGTGCTGTGGCGCCACTTTACAAGCTTATCGATCCTGTTTTTTGTAGCCAGCTCCCCGTCTATAATAACTGGACTAAGGAGTTTCTGCAAGGAACCAAACGAAACCTTCTTCGTGATTGCGAAGCTATCCAAAACTCCACAACTTACTTTTGGACACCAGAGAGTTAGTTCACTTTCCAAAATCATCGATATTATTGTAATAATGATTCTCTAATGGAACCTGGTCAAGATCATAATAAAAAAGTGGGAAAACACTTAAAGATGCGTTTTCACGCGACAAATTTTTTTGTATTCTTCCAATCAGCCGTAGTAAGACCTCTAATGTCCATTTGTGTCAAAATACAGTTCAATGCATTCCCCCTGGTATCTTCTTTTTTATATCTTCTTCCCTGATACCAAAAGCAATCATATTTGCAATAAAATTGTTCAACTCGATTGTGAAAATCCACACGCTTCAAACAGGTTTCAACTTGTTATCGATTTGCGTGACTATTGAACGACAAAGTTTGACTGAATCGATCACTAAAAAATTGATCAAATATAATACGGAATACGAACGTTCCCACGACTATTCCGATACAACAAGATTCGCCTCGTGGGAACGCGCCTTAACGGTAACAATTTAAGGTTGAATATAATGATTAGTTTGTAGGTTTCGGAAAAAATTTCTGCATCCTTACTCGATTCGAATGGCTGTTAAGTTAATTAACGTATAATATATGAGATGAAATAATATATTTTATCATTTCCTCCGTTTTACACATTCGAAACGATTTCGAAATTTATCTGTTTTTGTTCTAATTAAAGCGTAATTTATCTCTATTGCTACGCAGTTTTTACCAAAACCGCCTCCACTGTGCGAGGCACCGAAAATAATATGAATGGGCAGTCTCGTAATGGATTTTGTGAATGAAATACGCAGTATAAGAAACACCCCCCTCTTTTCCCTTCCTCGCAGACCTTCAAGAAGCGTCAGTCAGATAAATGTTGTAGTTCGTACATGCCGGATACAATTTCACATAATAACATTTCATGATTAGAGCATTTCCGGAGGTGCTTATCTAAATGTATTATTAAACACGAACCATTTTTAACCCAGGATCGGCGCCAGGTGGATTTTATAACGTTTTCGGTTCGACGATGATGCCAAACGTTTTTAACCCGAAATTGACATGCCGAAGAGTGTCATTTTCATCTACCGTCGATTTTTTACCCTTCAATTTCATCTACGAAGACGAAAATGAAAAAAAATCGACTCGGGTGATTCCCCTGGCAATAAATTGAACATGAAATGTTGATGATATTAGCTTCAAAAAAATCTAAAAATTCCCTTTTTCGTGTATTAGATTCCGTTTCGAGAATTTTTCAAATCTTTATAATTGAATTTATGTTTTTTTGATATTCCCTGGTACGTCAATACAGTTTTATAATTATTGATGACCTCTTAATCTATATTATAAATACTGCGATGTCTGCCCAATTAGTATAAGGCACTTGATATACAATATCACTTCTTTTGTATTTTGGTGTTTTGGATTTTAATTTAGTGAAATTTTTGGACAATGTTTGTGACTTATACTAATATCGTATTTATTGGAACAATTCGATAATTTGTTGGAAAGTTTTTTATACATATGGTAAAGAAAAATGCTTTTAATTTGGTGTTTAGTTTTTGTCTTGTTTCTTAATTGATTATAGTATCTGTTTATCTTCTTTTTTCAATAAGTTGTTTATTTTCTTTCAATGGAGTTTTAGTTTTTTGAATAGCTAATTTCAGGGTCTTATAGTTGGCTAAATCTATCAGCTACCTATTGCTCCTTTATTTTTTGTTAAAGGTCGGTTATTTTTGCTTCTATCCATCCTCTTTTTTTTGTTTTTATTTATTTTTGCTTCCCCAACTCTCTTCACTTGTCTTGACTCCTCCATTATTTGTTAATGACCCCACCAACTCAACTGTCTTTGTTCAATCAATTCCCTAAGTGACGTAATTTCCAGATTTTTTCGTATTTGCTTATTTGTTGCATTTTTTGTAAACTAGCCAGAGTCCAAGTTTCTAACCAGTTTTGTAGTTTTTGAGACTGTTTTTTTATGTTATAATGTGTGTTTATTATTAATATTACGACTATATAATAAATTGTCAACCCCCTAAATCCGTTCCTGTCAAATAGTTAACCATTATGGCGACAAGCGAACGTCTGATAACAAAAGATAACGCATAGTTGTTGTCTGTAAGGCTTTTTCAATTTGACAAGAAAATTATTATTGCAAACGTCCATTTTCATTTTAGTTTCTCGGGCCGGATGTGTCTCAACCTTGAATATTTTTCAGTTTTTTCTAAAATTTAATTGTACACTGTTACAAATTGTTTATAGGATTGTGAGGTACTTGAAAATGTAAAATTACTATACAACAATTCACTTCAATACATATTTATATTTGATTATACTTAAATAACATTAGAATTGGATTTATTTCGTTTTTTTTTATATAATTATAAAGTTTGTTTTACTTCCGGGTGTAATGGGCCCTTCTCGCCCCCCATTTCGCGTTTAATGTGTCATGGAAATTGGAAAATTGTCACAAACATGGAAAAATGTTTCTGCAAGCTTTATTTAATACAAAAAACATTATCTGTATTTTATGACACTATTTTTATAGTTACTGAGAAGCAGACACCAAAGCATGTAGTTTTAGATGAATAAATTCATCACTTAATTACGAGGACCGTTTTTTTTTCAACCTCCGATCGCTCCGTGCGGACCTGTAGGTAACTGCGTAGCTCTCGCACTACACAATCCGCAATTGTTGATCTTCAGGCGTCAGTCGGCGTTATGCTACAGCCACGTAAACATATCCGCCATTATTGATGCTCCCGCCAAGTGTGATTCGTTTCCTACAGGCTGAAGGCCATACTTCTGAAGGAATCTATATGAAAATGAGTCGTGTGTATGGGGAAAACTTCATGAGTGATGGTGTTGAGTGACATGATAAAGGGGCAAATCTGTCGTTTCGAATTTTCAGAAGTTTTGTACTCTATTTGAGTTCATTGGCGACGACTTTCTTTAAAGAGGGGTATTGAAAAAAGCTTCTCCACAGATATGACAAATGTCCGAATCTCTTCGATGATTAAGTCAAAAAGTAACCAATCTTTTGGTAATAAAATTGGGCCATTGGGTCGAAGGAGTACCTAAAAGGTGGAGCGACAACCTTGAAGCAGGATAGGAGGCAAGGATGTCGAAGATAAAACAGTCGACTACGTCTAATACACGGAAGAAGAAAAAGAAGAAGATCTCCACTATCTGAAATGTTGGAAATCGTGGATATGGTAACATTCTACCAGACCTACTTACACCACGATCTAGATCTTCCGAGAGTCTCTGTAATTGATGTTTACTTGTAGTCGACATCACTTCCAACGGGTTTATTTATCGGAAAATACTGTACAATATCAAAAACACAGTTTACGGGCGCTCCCAGCGACTAAATCCTGAACTGCAACTAGCGCTACACACGGCGAAAGTTAAAACATCACGTGAGAAAATATAGATATATAATTCGTAAAGCACGGATTTGTTTTGGAAATTTCCTCGCTTTTCAAATTTTTTTTTCTAATATCTTTCATATCAATAGTGTTTAAAGTATTACAGGGAATTAAATATTATTATTATAAGTCGTTTACAGAGTAGAAGGCACTTTCCAGTAAATATACCCTCAAATTATTACGCAATTTCAATTGGCAAATGATTGTGCACTATTTTTGCATTGTAAAATATTGAGCCCTGAACGTGGGCCTTTCTGAAATTGGAGAAACGTCCTTACATATCAAGCAAACGCATTCGTTAAGTCTACTTATCACATTTTGTTATAATTAACCTAACTATCCTAAATATCAACAAATTTTCTCAGTTTTCCCAATCTAATAGCAATAAACGTTTAAAAAAATAAATAATTTAAATACTATATTAAAATATACCTTATCTTTGTGATAAGAAAAACATAAAATGGAAGCAACGTAAGCAGAGCTATTATTCATACGAACAACATTTTGCCACATCATACAATTTAGTTAGTTAAGAATTAGTTTAAAAAAAAAATTTAGATATTAGTTGTATGTACACAATGAGAAAAGAAAACGACGATATTTGCGAGAAGAACGATAACGATAAGGTAGGTTAGTGCAGTAATATTACTTTTCTGTAAATACCTAATGATGTAAACATATGGTGACCTTGCGGATTGTTACTAATGAACAATTTAGTCCCCTCAAATGATTCAATTATTAAAAATTATTCGATCATAACACTAATCGACAAAAAAATCGTTTGTATTGACAATATTTGTAGTATAAATCTGGTAGACATGCCTCACATCTATTCAAAACAAAAATTTTAAAAAGAATCACTTAAGTATCGATTTTTCTTTTTATGAGGGGACAGTATTCACCCATCGTGGTCGAATCCCGTCGCCCTTGGTCCATTTTTCTATATTTTCGGGAAAAAATGCCAAATTTTCAATGACACTCGAGCACCAAGGGATTTGTGGACGTCTAGAAGTTCAGCAACTAACTGTTGGTAGCTTAGATCCATATTTTTGCCCGAAAATCCCCTCCCTATATTAACAAATGCCTTCGTTGCTCAAAGTTCCTAACTGATAAACTTTTTTGCAAAATTGACATCGTCCAGCAATTTTCTAATTCGTGGCCCAATAAAAATACCTTCCTTTAAATTGGGCATCACTCAACTTGGGAAAAAACTTTGAATCCATCACCCTCTTTATCCATAGCCTTTACAAAGTTTTTAATCAATCAAAGTTTAATGCGAACGGGGTGCAGTAGGACATTTTTGGGATCTACAACGGGTATAAACTTGACATGTTGAGATCCAGTTTGAAACTCACTTCTTGCTTGCCAATTTGTTCTACTGCCCTGAAGCCCCATTAAATTTCCAATCATCTCCAGGTCCCCACATATCTGCCACTTATACTTGTTAATGTTGTAGTTAATTTTGTCTAAAAGCGAGCGAATATTTTAGATTTTCATAAGTTTATTTCATCTTCACAGAATAAGCAATTGCTATAGACGGTTTTAAATTTCCATTGTGGATTTAGACGAGTCAATAAATAGACGCCACTCACTGGGATTATGCTCAATATAAAGTCCCTTCATCGGACCATCAATATCCGTACACGCACACAACGAATTTTCCAAACTGTAGAATGCAGAAAATGTAGCATAACTTTTTCTAAAGTTCATAATTTTTGTCTCTTTGGCTAACAATTTCCTTTCCTTGAGAGGTGAGGCAAAAAGTTCAGACTGTTGCCCCAAATCACGTGCTGAATCATTCAACTCACTTTGAACAATCAAATGCGGCTCGGCGGTACTGGTACTTGGAGTAAAAATAGAGTCGGTGCTTTGTTCCTCGGAGCTGCCTGATGATACGTTGTCTCCGGTATCTTCTAAAACAATATTTTGAGGATCTAAAGGCGCGGTAAATCTTCGTTATGAGGAACGGGTCGTATAGCAGACGGCAAACTTGGATACTCGATCTTTTGCTTTCCTTTCTTCAGTCTTTGTTAGACAGTGATTCCGGGTTTCCAAATGGTTAGTAGGTTCCCGCCATACCATTGGAATTGCAAGAGGCATGTTTTTTTTCTTCCCATTAGTCGACTGCACCAATGACACGCTACAACGAGCACAGCACGCGTGGGGGGCCCGCTGCTTGTCTTGGTCTCCAATTAAAGTACCAAAATATTTGAAATAGGCTTTGGCTAGGCCTGGCTTGCGATTCCACCATAAATTCTCCACAAATATAGCAAAATTTGTCCAGAAGTTTTACAACTGTTTGCTTTGACTCGATATTTTCGTTTTTATACTTTTACACTATGAACCGCTTACTATGAAACTCACAGAAAACTAATTTTTAATGTTTATTATTCTGAATAATACACTGCAGGTATTTTTTCCGTCATAAAATTTACAAATATTAATCTAACCGCATCTTTATAAAGTTACCTATCTGCTAATGTAACCGGGGATAAATAAGCTATTGAAAAGTGGTACGTGTTAGTGCCCAACAAATATTTTTTTCTGTTATTGGACGGGTATTTCCGTTTTAAAAATGAAGGTCGGCCAGTGTAATATTCATTTTAATATTATTAGGTTAGGTCGTTTATGAGTTATATGCCTTTGAAATTGCGAAATCACAACACATATTTAAGTATATTTTCTAAATTATACATTCGAAAATTATGAATTTCTAATGGATGATTATATAAGTCCATCTAGTGAGTTTAATAGAATAAATAATTCTGCACTAGTATCTGAAGGCCAGGGACGGCTAATGCTCTATGATTAACAATCCGTAACTTTTAAAGAGACAATATTCATAACTTTAGATCCTTGATAAGCATTTAATTCAAAGTCGATGGTTAAATTGAACTATTTATACTTCGAATTGCTTCCTCGTCCACCTTATAGCCCAGATCTGGCCCCCCGGCGACGACTGATCTCAAAAAAATGCTCACAGGTAAAAATTTTAGCTCAAATGAATAAACTGAAGCTTATTTTGAGGCAAAAGTCAAATCCTTCTACAATCACAGCATCGAGAAGTTAGAGAAGCGTTGGAACGATTGTATTACTATTGAAGGAGACTATATTGATGAATTTTTTCTTGGGCTATTTCAAAAGTGCCCACCCTATATATTAATTCTTAATATTACTCAATCATGATACTAAAAATATATGTTATTATCTAATAATAACGAAAAATAATAAAATTTGTTATTGTTTAATTACCAGGATGTTTAATTTTAGTGATACATTTTTTGGGATTCCCCTATACTCAAATCCGTCTCGTATGCTAAGTTTTTATTGTAAATTGAATAATAAATCTGATGATTCACGCCATTTACAATGAATGCAACTATTTCCTATTATAATACAGGGAAAGTTTGAAATTCGCAATAATATAAGTAATATTTGAAAATTTAAATCATAATTCAAAAGACGTGAATTTTTCTCTTGAGACCAACGTTTCCATAATTTTTATCAAAGTTACGAAGCCGGTTATTTTACGTATAGTAATAGTAGGTACTATTCATGACGATTTAATTACAAAAAAAATATCAGAAAAGTCTGATACTTTTTTTGTAGATTATTTTTAAGATGGTCAAGTCGAAAATTCTCAAAACTTTATAAAGAAATTCATAACTTGAAACTTGGGGGGGTGATTCGAATACCCCATGACACGAGGGACCTGTTTTTTTTTGACGTCAATATTCCGGCCACTCAGTATAAAAAAAACGTGTACAGATACAGGGAAAATGTTTAGTGGACGAAAATCTGCAACTGTTGAACTAATTTTCTACATAACTTTTATCATAGCGTGTTGACCACCAAGGAAAGATCAAATATGTAAATAAAATCGTTAGGGACGAGGTCCTGACCGTTCGGAGGATGATCAAACACGCCACAGTCAAATTCCTCATCTTGCGTAACTATTCCTGAAACAAAACTTATCAAAAACTGTCCAGTAAGAAAATTGGGTACCAATCATAACTAAAGTTTTTTAAATTTCAGTTTTTTCGTAACAATTGCATGAATTAGTGATTTTTCTAGAAGTTGTAGCAATTTTGGAAGTCTTAAATTGTAACCTCCGAGAGCACCCTCAAGATTCCGCGAGATAGTTTGCTGTGATAACTCTGGATACATTCCGGAAGTTAATAATATCGTAATGCCTCATTCGATTGTTCGAAATGCGTGGAAACATTTTCTTGATTCATCGTTCTCTTCCTCGATTTAATCACGACGACGCAGGCTCTTTCTACTAAAAAACCAACTTCCATTAGCCGTAATGCCCGATCCACAATCTCCACGAGGAAATTTGAACTATAGAGTTGACGGAGCGCTCGCCTTCACTCTCCTCGCTTCCCTATCGTTATGTTCCGTGTCGGAGTGTCAAAATCGTGTTAAAGAATGACTGGCTCTTCTATCACCTGTCGCACCTAACCCAACTTTATTAATCTTCTAATTAAAATGAGAATCGACGACAAACTTTAGTTTCATTGAGATTTCTAACAAATAGTGATAAATTCTGAAGGAAATGAATGCTGCGGCTACACCGATTTGGTTACCAATTTTGTGATAATTTTGTTTTTGTTCCAGGGTGGCGGTCCAGGAAACAACAATCCGCAGTCTCAACAATTTTATCCAGGTATTCCTAGTGGGTATCCGCCGCAACAATTTCATTCCAATCTCCAAACGGGGCATCCGCTTCCTACACATTTAGGCCATTCGCCGCCCCCAAATCCTACTTATTATAAAGACGAGAGGGCGCAAAGGCAACATATTAAATTGAAAAAGAAATTACACGAAAAACAATTGAAGAACGAGTTACCTAGAAAAGAATTAGTTAACGGTTTGAAAAGATCGGGAATCAAAGAGAAAGGTATGAGCAGCGTGGGTACTAGTGAGGATGGAGAGGAAAACAGCGTACCCGATGAAGAGGACTCTATACAAATAGCGACTGATATTTTGTCGTCCGTCCAGGCACCCAAGGTACCATTTTTAATAATACTTTTATATAATAACCGGAAACGCATTTGTGGACCTTTACATACGCGATATTTTCGCTTTTTTTTATTCGCCATTTTCCATTAAAAGTCCTGGCATCTTCTTAGATTAATAATTAATCAGTAAATTTTTTATTCTCGGTCTCGTTTCGACAAGGAAAATTTAGTAAAGAAAAGTTCGTATTGAATCGAATTTTTTTGGTGGCGCAGACGAGATACGAGACGAAACGAGACCGAGACTAATTTTTTCCTCAAATCTAACGATATTGAGAAAAGATTTTTATTAACTTTTCCAGTTTTCAACGAGTGCTCTTAAAAAAAAATTCGGTAAATCATTTCAAAGTCAATGCGATGCAGTTCGTTTAAAATAATCCCAACAAAGCTTTGCAGAGGAAAAGAATCCTATGTCAGGGCAATCCAAAAAATCATCTTGTTCAATACATCTATCAATTTATTGTATACGAGGGATGGTAGAATAATAATGAACGAGTTTTTATAGCAATAGCTTCGAACGCGTTACCGACGGTCGGTCTATTGGCGGCAGAGCCTCAAAAATATATATTTTGATCAATTTCAGGTGTCTGAACTAACTTCCCGTAGTGCCTTACTGCAATGGGCGACGCCCGTTCGTCTATCCGAATCAGCGAGCAACGACAGCCATGACATTGACATTTCGGAATCCGATCTTAGGTACGAGGTTCTTCTAAGCGATAAAAGCAAAGAAATGAAATTCAAATCGATCTATAGCGGACCAGCTCTCTCTTGTAGGATACAGGATTTGAAACCTGGTCATGAATATTCAGTCTGTTTACAGGTAAAAAAGAAAACCGTGATTATGTTTTTTGATATACCCCGTATATAAAGAAAATTTTGTTGTTGTTGTACTTTACATTCATTAAAATAATTGAATAATTGATATTTTATCGATTGGGGAGATTATATTTCGAAAAAATTATGTAGTTTCATTTTTCGATCTTATTTTCCCGGACTATAACATTAAGTGAACGCGTTAATCTTTTATCGCCGTGACTATAAATTGAATATTCCATCATTTTATCGAATAATTCTCTTTGTTATCGAATTTGTTTTGAAATTATTTCCAAATATCCATTCATAATAAATTTATTTACGTATACAAAATATTGAAACTATAAATTAATCTTCAATTGATAACCTGGGGTTAATAAAAAAAAGGCTTCTTGTTTTTTTCTTAATGGTTTCCTTATCTTTACATTATATAATTTGTGTCACATAGACACATAGATAACGTAAATTATTTCTTTATTTATTATTCACTCTAAAATATTTATTTATAATATTAATATTAAATATTGGCAACGTCGCATATCGTTATATTCATTTTTCACTAATTAGTTTATGAATTATAATTATTTAATGATTTTAATCGATTGTTTGATGAAATATAAGCCATAAAGGTTAGTTTTTTTTTGGTTTGATTATTGGATATTTTCAATTTCTGTTGCTAATATCATGAATTGTCGATGACTGCCATCTTTCTTTAACAATTAGTATCTCTACAGATCTAGGGAACATCATCTTTACACTCAATATTTAAATTAAAGTGAATTTTTTTATCGAATTCAATGAAGCTTTGTTTCTTTTGTCTCGTCATTTGTTTTTCATCAAAGAAAAGACTTTTTCCTTTCCGGGAATTGAATTGAATTATAATCCCTCTTATTAAATCCACTCGTGAACGAAAAAATCGTCTCAAGTCGCACGCTCGCGGTGTTCAATAAGTTCGAAACAATTTTCGTAATAAGAATCGTCGATTTCCTCAAAATAGCCAACTTGAAACATTTGCTGTATACATGTTGTAATTTCTAATACAACTACCGCCATCTCTTGGTCGCGCCAAGTACTTTTGGGACTATTCTCGTATATTATATTGTTTGGAACAATTTTGGTACAAGTGTTTCATTGAAAAATGTATATTTTATACCTTTTCAAAATAAACAGTCCACAACTGGTTGCGAAATAATTTTATATTTTGACTATATAAATATTTAGTCTAGTTGTGTACTAGTTAATATTTCAACACACTATTATCAGACACTTTTTAGCTATTTAAATTCTAGTAGCTATAAACACTCATTAATCTTGTTAACGTTTTTGTAATTATCAATTTTTTTTAAGTTCTAATTATATATTTTCTCGCTTATAAGTTATATTTGAGTTCAGAAAAGAAGGAATTTTTATTTTAAATTACATAGTTTCCTAAATGGTTGATAACGGCGCCGTTTTCCCCTATGTGCAGTCCTTAAAAACGAATAATTGAGAACTACTAGAAGTACTATAATTTGTTGTTATTTCATAACAGATATTTATATTATTTTATGGTTGATGGCCTACTTGCATACCTTGTGTTTACTAGTTGTACGTCTTCATTTAATCAGGAAACTTTGATTATACCATTCAAACCACCACTGTGTAACCATAATTATTCACATTTACAATAATAACATTCATTCCTTTCAAAAATACGTATATTCTTTGAGAACGTTTCTTCAGAATTTGGGCTCAACATTTCAATTATTTTAGCCTGAGATTCTCATTATTATTTGACCAAAACTAAAACCTCTTACTTAGAATATCGAGATCCTAAGGTACGTCCTGGGTTTTCCCTTCCTTTAAAAACGCTCCTCTAAAATTTGAGCTCAATATTCCAATTATTTTGGCCTGAGGAATTATTCAAACCAACTTATGTTTTCCATTATTATTTGAACAAAATTAAAACCTTGTATTTCTATTATCGCGACCATAAGCAACATCCTGCTTTTTAACTTTAATATAATGATCCTTTAGGAACGCCCCTCTAAAATTTGAGCTCAATATTCCAATTATTTTGGCCTGAGGAATTATTTAAACCAACTTATGTTTTTCATTATTATTTTAACAAATTTAAAACCTCGTATTTGTAATATTGCAACCATAAGCAACATCCTGATTTTTTACTTTAATATAATGATCCCTTAAGAACGCTCCTCTAAAATTTGAGCTCAATATTCCAATTATTTTGACCTGAGGAATTATTTAAACCAACTTATGTTTTTCATTATTATTTTAACAAATTTAAAACCTCGTATTTGTAATATTGCAACCATAAGCAACATCCTGCTTTTTAACTTTAATATAATGATCCTTTAAGAACGCTCCTCTAAAATTTGAGCTCAATATTCCAATTATTTTGGCCTGAGGAATTATTTAAACCAACTTATGTTTTTCATTATTATTTTAACAAATTTAAAACCTCGTATTTGTAATATTGCAACCATAAGCAACATCCTGCTTTTTAACTTTAATATAATGATCCTTTAGGAACGCTCCTCTAAAATTTGAGCTCAATATTCCAATTATTTTGGCCTGAGGAATTATTTAAACCAACTTATGTTTTTCATTATTATTTTAACAAATTTAAAACCTCGTATTTGTAATATTGCAACCATAAGCAACATCCTGCTTTTTAACTTTAATATAATGATCCTTTAGGAACGCTCCTCTAAAATTTGAGCTCAATATTCCAATTATTTTGGCCTGAGGAATTATTTAAACCAACTTATGTTTTTCATTATTATTTTAACAAATTTAAAACCTCGTATTTGTAATATTGCAACCATAAGCAACATCCTGATTTTTTACTTTAATATAATGATTCTTTAAGAACGCTCCTCTAAAATTTGAGCTCAATATTCCAATTATTTTGACCTGAGGAATTATTTAAACCAACTTATGTTTTTCATTATTATTTTAACAAATTTAAAACCTCGTATTTGTAATATTGCAACCATAAGCAACATCCTGCTTTTCAACTTTAATATAATGATCCTTTAGGAACGCTCCTCTAAAATTTGAGCTCAATATTCCAATTATTTTGGCCTGAGGAATTATTTAAACCAACTTATGTTTTTCATTATTATTTTAACAAATTTAAAACCTCGTATTTGTAATATTGCAACCATAAGCAACATCCTGATTTTTTACTTTAATATAATGATTCTTTAAGAACGCTCCTCTAAAATTTGAGCTCAATATTCCAATTATTTTGACCTGAGGATTTATTTAAACCAACTTATGTTTTTCATTATTATTTTAACAAATTTAAAACCTCGTATTTGTAATATTGCAACCATAAGCAACATCCTGCTTTTTAACTTTAATATAATGATCCTTTAGGAACGCTCCTCTAAAATTTGAGCTCAATATTCCAATTATTTTGGCCTGAGGAATTATTTAAACCAGCGTATGTTTTTCATTATTATTTGAACATATTTTAAACCTCGTATTTCTATTATCGGGACCATAAGCAACATCCTGATTTTTTAATTTAATATAATGATCCTTTAAGAACGCTCCTCTAAAATTTGAGCTCAATATTCCAATTATTTTGACCTGAGGAATTATTTAAACCAACTTATGTTTTTCATTATTATTTTAACAAATTTAAAACCTCGTATTTGTAATATTGCAACCATAAGCAACATCCTGCTTTTTAACTTTAATATAATGATCCTTTAGGAACGCTCCTCTAAAATTTGAGCTCAATATTCCAATTATTTTGGCCTGAGGAATTATTTAAACCAACTTATGTTTTTCATTATTATTTTAACAAATTTAAAACCTCGTATTTGTAATATTGCAACCATAAGCAACCATCTGATTTTTTACTTTAATATAATGATTCTTTAAGAACGCTCCTCTAAAATTTGAGCTCAATATTCCAATTATTTTGACCTGAGGAATTATTTAAACCAACTTATGTTTTTCATTATTATTTTAACAAATTTAAAACCTCGTATTTGTAATATTGCAACCATAAGCAACATCCTGCTTTTTAACTTTAATATAATGATCCTTTAGGAACGCTCCTCTAAAATTTGAGCTCAATATTCCAATTATTTTGGCCTGAGGAATTATTTAAACCAACTTATGTTTTTCATTATTATTTTAACAAATTTAAAACCTCGTATTTGTAATATTGCAACCATAAGCAACATCCTGCTTTTTAACTTTAATATAATGATCCTTTAGGAACGCTCCTCTAAAATTTGAGCTCAATATTCCAATTATTTTGGCCTGAGGAATTATTTAAACCAACTTATGTTTTTCATTATTATTTTAACAAATTTAAAACCTCGTATTTGTAATATTGCAACCATAAGCAACATCCTGATTTTTTACTTTAATATAATGATTCTTTAAGAACGCTCCTCTAAAATTTGAGCTCAATATTCCAATTATTTTTGCTTGAGTATTGTTTTAAACGACCAAATGTTTATCATTAATAAGCTACGTCCCAATTTTCTATCTTTGCACAGATCTAGTTATGTGGAAACTAACCTAACTTTTGAAAGTCTGCGGCATTTATAATTCACTCGTTTATGTTCGAAAACGACACGTAACGAACTAATGCGTATCAAACGTAAATATTTCAATTTAAAATTTCACAAATACGTTGGATACAAACCAATTTTTCCGATCTAAAATTGTGCTACGTTAAATACGAAATATACATTAAAATTTTTAAAATTATTTCCAAGGTGCATTTGGATGAACTCCAAGGCTCGGCAACCGATCCGGTAAAATTCAACACTCCACCTTGTGAACCTGACCAACCTCAACCACCGAAACTCCTAAGTCGAACCAAACATTCGTTGCAATTGCGTTGGAACGCCGTTAACGATAATGGCGCGCATATACAGTACTACATCTTGGAATATGATGCGGGCAAAGGAGGAGAATTTGTGGAATTCTACAGGGGTAGAAGTAAAACGCACACGTTACAAAAATTGCTTCCAGCAACACTTTATACTTTCAGGTAAATAACTTCACTTAACTTAACCTCACAAAAACGTCACGCGTCATTTGACCACAAGCTGGAATCGCTACACTGAGAAAAATGATTATGAATAAAAAAAACAACGTGAATCATTAATTTTCGTCGATTTTCGTTATTTCGATTTAAAAACTAGATATTTTACGAGGTGTTGTCAAAAAGTTCGGTGTATCATTTTTATTTTAAACAAAGTAATTTTTTTATTTTAAATGTTTCATGTTTAATTGATTTAAATTATTTTTATGCGGTGGTGTGACTTTATACACACGGTATTTCTCACATACTTAACACTAAACTACTCGCTATTTATAGTAATTATTCACTAATACTTAACTATTCAATAACTTGAATAATTTATTTGAATTTGTCGGTTCCTTTTTAAATTTCTTTCATTATATTATAGCACATTAGAACATTCAATTATTCACTGATTTTTTTCGCTAAAAAACAAGCGATTATTTATACAAAAATAATTTCTCGATAATTCGATTTTAGTAAGTAAACAAACTGATAAAAAGGCCTTTCTAGAAATCGAATCTATAGAAAAAAATATAAACATGTAAAAAAAAGTTTGTAGCCGACGCGTCCACCAACTTTTCAATTCTATTGAAATACTCAAACAGGACCGGCTTCACGGTCCATGTTATGGAAATTCCTCGCGTTATAATACACTGTGCTTAACCAACAGTTTTGTCCACCATTTTGATACGTTTTTATATGCGTAAAAAACTTTCCTCGTTGTTTTTCTGATGTGCTGTTCCTATACCAGAGGATTGTCTCCATTTTGGTGGTGGTTTAACTTCAAGTTATTAGGAAAAAGTTGTAATCAAAAATATTTGCGTCACAATTTGGCGTGAACAATAATAATAATATCGTTTGTTGATAGGTTAGCAGCTCTTAATGAAGTAGGAAAAAGTTTATATTCTGACTGTATAGCGTATAGTACCAATGACAATCCACCTTCACAACCGTCGCCGCCAACGTTGCGCGAGGCTAATATTCAATCATTACATATAATTTGGCAACGTCGACCGAAAGACGACGAATTCATTTTGCAGATGAACGACGTCGAAACGGAATACGGTTATCTGAACGTTTATTTAGGTAGCGATACTCAACACATCTGTAGGGGACTAAAAGAATGCACCAACTATTCTTTTAGGTAAATATTTTGATATAAAATATCGATAATTATATTTGATGAATGTATCCCCGAATTAATTTTAGATTGAGGGCGAAAAATGAGGGTGGAACATCGCCTTGGTCAGACGAAGTAGTCTTCAGTACGTTGCCCGATAGACCCGCCAGGCCGACTAGACCTATAATCAAAGGAAAAGTACACGCACATTCTTTTAAATTGAAATGGGAGCCGGGCGAAAAGACCGGAAGATCTGTAATAACTCAGTAAGTAACAATTTCCAAAAAATTATGTTGATGTTATTATTCCAATCAAATATGCATTTTAACTGGCCAATTATTCGTTATAGCTGATCAATAGTTCATTTCAGCCGAACAATAATTTACCTGGATAATAATTAGCTGCAGTATTCCATAATTTGTTTTAGCTGGACGTTAATTGGTTTAAATTGACCAATCGCTCACTCTAGCCATCCAATTCTGCATTTTAGCTAACTTGTAATTGATTTCAGCCATCCAATCATTAATTTCCATTGAAGCTCATTTTAGTCATCGAGTTTAGCTGATAAATTGTCCATTTTAATTAACCTTTGATCCATTTTAGCTAACTAAATATTAATTTTATTTGATAAAATCATTCATTTATTCACTTTAGCTAATCAATTATTCATTTTAACTGAACTGTAATTGCCTTTACTTAAACAAATAATTATTTTACACAGTAACATAACTCATTTGAGCTTATAAATCATCTTAATTATTCATCCATTGAATTTAGCCGACCAATTATTAACTTTAACTAAACTGTGATTGATTTCAACTAAAATATTTATTTTGTTTGGTAAAATCATCCATTTAAATTTATAAATCATTTTAACTATTCATTCATTCAGTTTAGCTGACCAATTATTCATTTTAACTAACCTGTCATGGAATTCAGCTAACTAAATATTCATTTTATTTGGTAAAATCGTTCACTGAAGCCTTAACACCAATTATTCATTTTAACTGAACTGTAGCTATCTTCACTTAACCAAACGTTCATATTACATAGTAAATATAATTCATTTGGACTTATAAATCATTTTAGCTATTCATTCATTGGAATTAGCTGACCAATTATTAATTTTAACTAACCTGTGATTAATTTTAACTAACTTCGTTCTTTAAAATCATTCGTTTAAGCTTATAAATCATTTAAGCTTGTCAGTAGTCAAGTTTAACTCACCAATGATCGATTTTAACTAACCTGTGATTGATTTTAACTAACTTTGTTCTTTAAAATCATTCATTTAAGCTTATAAATCATTTAATCTTGTCAGTAGTCAAGTTTAGCTAACCAATTATCGATTTTAACTGACCTGTGATTGATTTTAACTAACTTCGTTCTTTATAATCATTCATTTAAGTTTATAAATCATTTTATCTTGTCAGTAGTCAAGTTTAGCTAACCAATTATCGATTTTTTAACTAACCTGTGATTGATTTTAACTAACTTTGTTCTTTAAAATCAATCATTTAAGCTTATAAATAATTTAATCTTGTCAGTAGTCAAGTTTAGCTAACCAATTATCGATTTTAACTGACCTGTGATTGATTTTAACTAACTTCGTTCTTTAAAATCATTCATTTAAGTTTATAAATCATTTAATCTTGTCAGTAGTCAAGTTTAGCTAACCAATTATCGATTTTTTAACTAACCTGTGATTGATTTTAACTAACTTTGTTCTTTAAAATCGATCATTTAAGCTTATAAATAATTTAATCTTGTCAGTAGTCAAGTTTAGCTAACCAATTATCGATTTTAACTGACCTGTGATTGATTTTAACTAACTTCGTTCTTTAAAATCATTCATTTAAGTTTATAAATCGTTTTATCTTGTCAGTAGTCAAGTTTAGCTAACCAATTATCGATTTTTTAACTAACCTGTGATTGATTTTAACTAACTTTGTTCTTTAAAATCAATCATTTAAGCTTATAAATCATTTAATCTTGTCAGTAGTCAAGTTTAGCTAACCAATTATCGATTTTAACTGACCTGTGATTGATTTTAACTAACTTCGTTCTTTAAAATCATTCATTTCAGCTTATAAATCATTCAATCTTGTCAGTAGTCAAGTTTAGCTAACCAATTATCGATTTTTTAACTAACCTGTGATTGATATTAGTTCATAAAATATTCAATTTACCAGTTATTCATGTTAGCTAATCAATAATTCAGTTTAACTGAACAATCATCAATTTCAGCTCACAAATATTTTAGTTTAGCTGAGGAATCAATCGATTTAGCTGATCAATTATTGATGTAACATTTTGTTTTGAATACATCTATAATTTTTTATATTGAGTGATTGAGATTGAGATTTTTTAACTAACCTGTGATTGATTTTAACTAACTTTGTTCTTTAAAATCAATCATTTAAGCTTATAAATAATTTAATCTTGTCAGTAGTCAAGTTTAGCTAACCAATTATCGATTTTAACTGACCTGTGATTGATTTTAACTAACTTTGTTCTTTAAAATCGATCATTTAAGCTTATAAATAATTTAATCTTGTCAGTAGTCAAGTTTAGCTAACCAATTATCGATTTTAACTGACCTGTGATTGATTTTAACTAACTTCGTTCTTTAAAATCATTCATTTAAGTTTATAAATCGTTTTATCTTGTCAGTAGTCAAGTTTAGCTAACCAATTATCGATTTTTTAACTAACCTGTGATTGATTTTAACTAACTTTGTTCTTTAAAATCAATCATTTAAGCTTATAAATCATTTAATCTTGTCAGTAGTCAAGTTTAGCTAACCAATTATCGATTTTAACTGACCTGTGATTGATTTTAACTAACTTCGTTCTTTAAAATCATTCATTTCAGCTTATAAATCATTCAATCTTGTCAGTAGTCAAGTTTAGCTAACCAATTATCGATTTTTTAACTAACCTGTGATTGATATTAGTTCATAAAATATTCAATTTACCAGTTATTCATGTTAGCTAATCAATAATTCAGTTTAACTGAACAATCATCAATTTCAGCTCACAAATATTTTAGTTTAGCTGAGGAATCAATCGATTTAGCTGATCAATTATTGATGTAACATTTTGTTTTGAATACATCTATAATTTTTTATATTGAGTGATTGAGATTGAGATTTTTTAACTAACCTGTGATTGATTTTAACTAACTTTGTTCTTTAAAATCAATCATTTAAGCTTATAAATAATTTAATCTTGTCAGTAGTCAAGTTTAGCTAACCAATTATCGATTTTAACTGACCTGTGATTGATTTTAACTAACTTCGTTCTTTAAAATCATTCATTTAAGTTTATAAATCATTTTATCTTGTCAGTAGTCAAGTTTAGCTAACCAATTATCGATTTTAACTAACCTGTGATTGATTTTAACTAACTTCGTTCTTTAAAATCATTCATTTAAGCTTATAAATCATTTAATCTTGTCAGTAGTCAAGTTTAGCTAACCAATTATCGATTTTTTAACTAACCTGTGATTGATATTAGTTCATAAAATATTCAATTTACCAGTTATTCATGTTAGCTAATCAATAATTCAGTTTAACTGAACAATCATCAATTTCAGCTCACAAATATTTTAGTTTAGCTGAGGAATCAATCGATTTAGCTGATCAATTATTGATGTAACATTTTGTTTTGAATACATCTATAATTTTTTATATTGAGTGATTGAGATTGAGAACGAAGATACTGAAACTATTTATTGACCTTTGAAAAATTTCGATTTTCGATGAAAATCAAATAATTATGTGCAATCGATTTTCTTATGAGCATTTTATGACTTTCAGTTGGGTTAATGTATATCGTTTCGTCTTTTACGTTTCCACGTAACCTAATTTTTATATAAAACCGATTTTTCTAGGTATAATTTAGAAATAAGCTCAGGTAGTAATTTCCAAATAATCTATCAGGGCTTGGAAACTGAAACAGTCTGTGATAAGCTAACACCGGGAACTACTTATCAAGTCAGGGTGAATTGTGTTAGTGCCGGTGGTGTTAGCAATTTTTCTGAAATCTGCACAGTGACTACAGACGCTGTACGACCCGGTCAGTGTTCCCAACTTAAAATCTTCGGAAAACCTTTAGCCAATTCGGTGACCATTCGATGGGTGAGTAATTTAAGGGGTTAATCGAATATTAGTCAGACGATATCGAAACGTTTGTTTTATAGGTTGAACCGGACGATAATGGCGGCGCGCCTATTCTACAATACGAAATCGAAATGACGTCTCCGGACGGTAGTAAAAGTATTTTACATACTACCAAAGTAACAGAATGTAGTGTTAGAAATTTGAGTCCGGGCTGTGATTACGTTTTCCAAGTGAGAGCCGTCAATCGAGTGGGATCCGGAGTTTGGTCGGAACCGTTGAAAGTAACTAGTGGCGCTGCGCCTCCTTCTACACCCGAAACGCCCCAAGTGGTATGCAAGAGTCCTTTCCAAGCGTACGTCGAATGGACGGAGCCTAAATGCAATGGTGCCCCTATTAGTGAATATAAGTATGTATATAATTACAAATTTGAAATTTGATATACCCCCCCTGGAAGGGGTCATTTTTTGTAAAAAGGCAATGAAATTTTCAATATGAGCGATATTATAAGTATTTTTACTCCAAATTTAAAATTGCGTTTAATTTTGACCCTTCGTGGGGTCATTTCTTTTAAAATTGATCAAGTAATTGAATATATTTGCATACTACATAAGGAAAATGTAGAAAAAATTGGAAATTGGCATTTTTTTTGTATATTTTAGAAACTAAAAAAATATAAAATCTACCCGCTCATTTTATTAAAAAATGCCTTAAAATTATGAATTTTAGCAAATTAGAAATATTTTTATATGAAATTGGCATTTTGTAACACAATTTTTTCAAAATATTGTTTCATGAAAAAAAATACAATAAAATTTTGATTCGGAGCAAATTAACATTGTTTTTGGTACCCATTTAAAACTGAAATAAATTGCCATTGATTTTGACCGCTAGAAGGGGTCATTTTTTCAAAATTATATGAAGTAATTGAAAATATTTGTATACTAATTATGGAAAAGTTGACAAAAAAGTTTGAAAGAAATCGGAAAATTTACATTTTGTTTTATAATTTTCATCAAAATTTTTAAAACTAAAACTTAACAGCATATTTTATTAGAAAAATAGAATAAAATTCTTAATATGCGCTTATTAGAACTATTTTTACTACAGATTTTATATTTAAATAAATCACAATTAATTTTGACCCCTTCTAGTAGTCATTTCTTGTAATTCATCAAGTAATTGAAAATATTCGTCTAGTTTTTAAAGAAAAAATCGATAAAAATTGAAAATTTACTTTATATTTAACAATTTTTCTCAACATTTTTAATAATTATTAAAAAACATAATAAATAAATAATTTAAACCCAAAATTTAAAACGAAAATTGATTATAATTGATTTTGACCCCCTAGAGATGTAATTTTTTAAAAATTTTCGAGTAATAAAAAATATTTGCATAGTTATAGAGAAAAATATAAAAAAAATTGTAATTGGCATTTTGTTTTCGATTTTTTTCCCAAAAATTTGTAAAATTAAATTCAGTTTTCTATATATATTCTATTCCATGTACGAAATAGAATAATTGTAACGTATTAAAACAATTTTTTAGGTTAGAAATGAGTCAAAGTATGAACGAAGACTCATTCTCGAGTATATATCAAGGAATCCACTTGAATTACGACGTAAAAGGCTTGCAACCCTTCCATTCCTATTGTTTTCGAGTACAAGCCGGCAATAGCGCCGGTTTCAGTGGATATTCTCAAATAGCGACGACATTGACACCACCTGCATCACCATCCGCCATCAATACATTGAAATCCATTTCCACTCCTACCTCCATCACACTTTATTGGAACACACCCAATGAGGTAAGTCTCATCACCAACGCCCTAAAATAATGAAAAAGAACAAGATACTAAAAAAAAGAAGCAGACAATAACCTAAAACCGCACAGTCATTTGACATTGTCAATTTGACATTGACAAGTTTAGGCAAGAGTCACAAATAATTAGTTTGTTAAATTTCAATTTTGAATATCAACAGAAAATAATGGAAAAAAAAACAGAAGCAGACAATAACCTACCACTACATGTTTATTTGACGTTGTCAATTTGACATTGACATTTTCCGAACACACAAACAAAAACGATTGGATGCATTATACGAGGTGTATGTAGAAAATAAAAGGGTATTTTGGAAATTACCTGATTTGGAATATGCGATTGTTCATTTTCATTATTTAGTTAATCCTATTTTTATCATTTTTTGAAAAGAATTTGTATCAAATTTGGAGGATAAACCAAAATAATAAAATAACAAATTCCTATGGTGAGTCTATTATGAAAAGAAGAGTTGTAGAAACGTTTCCAAAATGGCGCCAATATCGCCATATTGTTTGTATATATAATTTATGAATATTTATCAATTTTTCGTCGGTTGTTTTAGAATGGAAGTCCTATTACACATTACAACATTGAAATTGGCGATAGAACGATAACTACAGAGGGCGCTGTTAACGAATACACAATAGAAGGTTTACAACCTGAAACCATTTATAAAATAAAAATTCAAGCTGTAAACGATGTTTCTTCTGGCCCTTATTCTTCGCCTTTGAGAGCTGCCACTTTGAGGTTACCTCCTTCAGCGCCTAGGTAAGTAATTATCTGAGGTAAAAAAAATTATTGTTGTCGGATCCAACGTTTGTCATCTTTTACACTTTAACATTTCGTGCAAATTCTACTCTCTTGTTTGTATTTTAGTCCTTCCGTATACAGAAAATCCACTTCTAATGGTGGAAACGACGCTGACGTACCTTGTATATTGTTTTCTCTATTTTCCAACCCTTTTTCACTAATAAATACTCATTAAACACACCTTGACAAACCTAAACACGTATTATTCTCGACTTCTCCTCGTATATATAATATTCTTGTTTTTATTTGCCTCCATTGGTTCTTATACATCTCTAAAGATCGACATGACAGCTGCGTACGTTAATCCTTCTACTACCATTGAAAAAAATAACCAAAAATTGTCCAGACATAACCAGACATAAATCGCTGGTACATATCCGGCTCGAAAGACCAGATATAAATCGCTGGTACATATCCGGCTCGAAGGACCAGAGATAAGTCGATGGAACATTTCCGGTTCGAAAGACCAGAGATAAGTCGATGGTACATATCCGGAAAATTAGTTGAAAATAAGCTTTTAAACAAACAAAACAAAGTTTGAGGTAGCTTTACATATCCTAAGATTTATCATAATGGAAAAAACTTGTTTAGAAGTCAGAGGCACCTGGAAGATTGTCCAATTGTGGATAACTTTCCTGAAGTGGTAGTCGCTGGTAGATATCCGGTTCAAAGGTCCAGAAAAGGGTTTTAAAACAATCAAATTCCTTAATGAATCTAATTGTAAAGAGGTAAAAGTTTTTGGTGAGACATATGCAAGTGTTTCGTTAGTATAAAATGATAAAGGAAGGTCGTGAAATATTGGAACGTTTATTACTAAATAGTCAAATCACATATATTTGGGATCGAACTAGAATCAAAATTCTTTTTGAACGACTTTGCTTTTCAATTCCTTATAATAAATGAACGGTTTTTGTAGATTGGAATGCTTGGGAGTGGGCCACAATTACGTCAAACTAAAATGGGGCGAGGGTAAAAACACCGAATACACCCAATACTGTATAGAAATGGAGAATCCCCGATCAGGTGGTTATAATTGTGTATATAAAGGTACGGCTCTAACGTGCAAAGTGAATAAACTGCACGAATCGACAACGTACAGATTCAGGATAAACGCCACGAACGATGCGGGCGTAGGTGAATTTTCAGAATACTACGAATTCGGTACGAGCCTAGCGCCACCTGCCTCATTGAAAATACCGAAAGTCGTGGAAGTTGACGAGAGGAGTTGTTCGCTCGAATGGTCGCCGGCCAGAAATACCTTTACGGACTCGATAATATACAGGGTGCAACTGGCGAGGGTGAAAGAACAAGTTTATAAACAGGTAAGATCTTTTTTGGTTATACTTACGTATCCGTCCTGTTTAGGATCATAATTAGCGTTTTCGAGGTGGTAGAATCCATATTATTAACGTTACGAGGAAATTATGAAGAAAGGGAATCATAACCTAACCTAATTTTTTTTCAATAATTGGAAAAAATCGTTCAAATTATGATATTCAATGGTTTTTATTATTAAATTGTTCATTTTTGTTTGTACTTTCCGAGAAAAAAAATACGATTTTCTAGGTTAGATCCACTTTACCTTCGATTAGGTTAGGTTAACTTAACCTTCAATTAAATAAGATTGAATTTACTTCAGCAATCTACTGTATGTTAAAATCGGAAGTACTAACCGACATATGAATCCTAACCTTACCAAATTCGTGTTTTTATTATGATTTTAAACCGGGTATATAATTGTTTTTAAATATATAATAGCATGTCTGTATTACAGGTATCGAAATGTTCTGAAACGAAATGCGCAATCGAGGAATTGGAACCAGGTACCGATTACACGGCTCGCATTTGCCCCGTCCGTTTAACGTCTACTGGTGAATTACCAGGTCCGGCATCACCTCCGGTTACCTTTACGACTACTTCGGTGGAACCAGTAGGGGGCGGTACGCCGTCGAAGACGGTACCGACAGCAGGTAGCCCTTCAATTAACAAACACCGTTCTCTCTATCATTCCATTCGGCATAGGGTTAGTTTTACCGAGGAGTACTGCACTTACGTGTACGCAATGTTAGTACTCATCGCCGGAATCGCCATATCTCTAATGATCGCGTCGTTTTTATAAACGTCGATTTGAAAGGAGACGCGCGCGTCTGTAGAAATTTAAACGAGGTGGGAAGCGTTCGAAAGGAAGTGGTAGCGGTAAATAATTTACGTAATTTCGATATATGGTTATTATCTGATTGGATCATGATTGCTGTATATCACAAACCGTTTTACTTGGATTCATTCGGTAAAAATTATTGCAAGAGAAATTGCCTGAAATATTTTCTAATTTGTTTAATAATATTAATTGTTGTTGCGCCACATAGCGGATATTTTATGAAGCTGAAAATAATTTCTTAGTCATTTTTTTGCTGATATTTTTACAGAATGGACGTGAGTTGAGCGGGTTTCGATATATGGCTGTTTACCTACTTTATTTGATCGCCCGGTATATGAAACAAATTTTTTATCGTTTACTATGTGATGGTGTAAAATTTTGCAATAATTTTCCTTGATCTGTCTATTTTTTTGGGTTAGGTTATAAGCAAACTTTTTAATCACAATTTTTCTTCCTTATTTTGAAGGTTTTTTTTAAACATTGAACGTTTTAAATCAAAATATTCCACTTTTTCTAGTTTTCGTTTTCTAAAACCATTTTTTAAAATAATTGTCTCATGAAAAGTCATTGATAAAGTATATTTATTATTTATAATTCATAAAACACTAAGATTAATTCACTTATCTAATTTTCCTTTTTGTTTTTTGTTAACTATGGTTTATCCTTTATTAGCGTTGACTGCAGTTTTTCTATGTCAACTGTCAATAACAGTTGTTCTGTATTCAGTGCCAATAACAATTGTTTTGTATCAAATGTCAATAACAGTTTCAGTTCTATGTCAACTGTCGTTAGCAGCGCTTGTTCTATGACGGCTGTCAATAGCTGTTATTCCACTTCACAATAATGAACTCATATGGTTATTTTAAATTATATTTTTTCATTAATGGATAACCTTGACGATGTAAAGTATTTGAAATCAACAATAGAAAATGGAATATTTATGTGAAACTGCTTTAAAAAATTAAGAATATATTTCCTCGAACTATTTCATCTTTTTTTTTTTAATTATTATAGTTTTGTCGCTTTTTATCCGTTTTTCTATAATTTAAAATATAATTTTATTAGTATTGATGTACTACAAACCCTCGTTCCTATTTTTGTGCTAATTACATAGATACCACTAAAATTCATAATAAATGAATTTTTTAGTTTATCTATGATTGTCTTTCACTGCCAATTGTCAATAAAAGTTGTTATTGTGTATCAGCTGTCACCTGCAGCTCTTGTGATGTGTCATCTGTCACCAGCAACTATTATTATATGTCAGCTGTCACTAGCGACTCTTGTTGTGCGTTAGCTGTCATCAGCAACTCTTGTTATGTGTCAGCTGTCACTAGCAACTCTTGTTGTGTGTCAACTGTCATCGACAACTCTTGTTTGTGTCATCCTTCACCAGATACTCTAGTTATGTGTCAGCTGTCAGCAATAGTAATTATTATAATGAAAACAAATATTTTAATTGAAAAAATAGGCGATACGAATATATTTTTGATAATAAAAATTTTCCCTGTTCAAATAATTGTTACAAATTCTTAACTGTAGCTCTTTTATATATAATTTTAAATTGACATTTGATGAAAGTTTTGACATAAAGTTCTACCACTATCTTTCGTAAAACTTCCAAACTCGTAACCTCTCTCCGCGATTCTTAAGTATTATTAAACAGGGCTTTTTATTAATGAAGTATAATTATAGAGGACCAAAGCGTCATGTTTTGGTATTTTTTTATACATGTCTCCCGTAATTGGTGTGGTGCTAATAACTCGATGGTCTCGACTAACGTTCATTGCGCAGTATAATAATATTCACTTCAAGCTAATGATTTTTTCCCAAATTACCCATGAAAACCTCATTAAATCGGTTTTACATACAGTGTCCTGCGAAATTAACTCAAAATAATGCATACTTTTTGAATATACCGCGTATATTAAGAAATAATATAGCAATTTTGTATGGTCAATTTTTCAATTTTAAAAAATATGCGTTAATTTTGAAACATTTTTTAAAATAATTTTAATTAATCAGATTTAGTTCGTCAAACACGTTGACTGCCGATACACGCTCTCACTAAATTAGTAAGACAATTTTGAATATGAATAATTTTGGTAATTGGATTCCAATTTTTTAGTTTCAACGAACGTGATATTATTATACCGCGTGTAAATTCCTCCTTAACGGATCTTATTTTATATTTTTTATTATATTTTTTTACATTGAAAGATCCAAGGAAAGGCGTTATTATCGATACCACCGATACATATAGATTATGATGTGATGATGAATGGCTATAGTAGATTGAAAACTAACAATAGGCAAATATACGACCCTTAATTTTTTTGTCGAAGGGGCGTAATTTTTACCCATCGTTAGTTTACGGTCCCGATGACCTATCAAAAGGGATGAATTCCAGTCATAGTGTACATATTTAATTATGTAATGCTGTTGGCAATATTTAAATTATTATCTAGATGAAATTTAAGTGAAAGTGACTGGAAAAGTCGATTCGTATATACAGAACGGACTGGTTATTAGTTATATTCGAGGAGTTATATCATTCAGTTGATGATCGATTTTAAATATTTCGGATATAGTCCTTCAAGTTGTATGCAAGCTATTTTATCGTAAAACATCACCTACAATCAAAAAACGTTTTTACCCGAACGATACGCCCCTCGATTATCACGATTCTGTAAATTAATAGTGCAATGTTTGTATCGAACGTAGAAATAATATTGTTTACAACACGTAAACAAAATGTGAAATTTCATACGAATAATGAAATATCGTATTTTCTTCACGTGTTGTACACTATATTTTCCCTACGATCTACACGAAATATGGTGAAATATTTTCGTGTTAGTTCGTCGAAAAGTGTTACGTTCGTTGTGATAGTACACAGAAGTCTTAAATCGATTATTATTACAATAATTCCTACCATATTCACTGATTGTTGCACTAAAATCATCGATTATTTGAGTTGGAAAGTTTTATTATCGATTGTTTTATGTATATTTTAAATATTCTTGTTAATTTATTTATTTATTAATGTGTAGATATGTCTTTTTTTCTTATTTTGAGTCAAGTACAACAAAAAAAGCCAACTCGAGGTGGTAATTAAGTTCTTATTTCATTTTGTTATTCTATGATCAAGTCTAGGATGTTAAAATTTATTCCCTTTTTAATGTTTCCAACGAAAATTGATGTAGTGTTAACTAAAACTTTAGTTTATCTATGGTTGTGTCAACGGTTGATAACAATAATCAATAGCTATTGTTCTACGTCAACTGTCAACTGTAACTATTCCATGCCAATTGTCAATAGCAGTCGTTCTGTGTCAGTTATCACTAACAGTCCTTGTTTTATACTAGCAATTATCGTATCAGCTGTCAACAACTGTTGATCAGTACCAGCCATTGATAGCCGTTAATTTCATGTAACAGTTATATATAAAAAATAACTATCTAACAACAAGTCAATAACAACAGTTCTGTGTCAGTTGTCAATTCCAGTCGTTTTTCTGTGCCAGCTGTCAACCGCAGTTGTTTAGTACTGGTTGTCACTAGCTATTGCTCCATGTAAAACACAATTTTTGGTTGGATAATGTACATTAATAGACAACCTCAATGGTCTTGAGTAAAGAGAATGCTTAAGGTAGAAAATTGATATATTTTGCACATATAAAGAGAGTTGCTTCGATGAAAGGTTTCGGTCAAACGTTGTAGCTCGATTTTGAAGGATAATTTGTTTAAGAATAATTTTGAACATTGAATTAAGTGCAGTATTATCATAATTTTAAATTAGAATTCATTCTTTATAGATTATTTGACCCATCCGTCTCATTTATTAGTAATTGGTAATGATTTTAAAGCAAATCATTAGTGCATGTTGATGATTTAATTACTACTGAACTTTTTACAGTCAAAAGTTTTTAATTCCATGCCAATAACATATCTTCAATAATCAGGTTCTACTTTATCTGTGGTTATTGTCTGCGACAATTGTTCTGTACCAACTGTCAATAACAAATGAGAACAGTTATTGTTCTGTACCAGTTGTCAATAGCATCTGTTGTTCTGTGTCAATTGTCAACAAAAAGTGTTCAAAGTCACAGTTTTTGGCTAAAGGAAAAAATAAATCAACTAAAGCGACTTTGATACTATTAAAAATAAAGAATAATGCCCCAGATGAACCTAAAAGTATGAATTGTATTTTTAATGCTTTATTTTGATAGCTACTTTGAATTTTAATGTAACATTCCGTGAATTAGATGTTTGGAAATGAATATATTTGCGTTTGATTCGACAAGTCGATGTGTTGACCTCGAAAAAACTTTTTATATTCTTATGGGTTCAGATTTTGGAAGATTGTCCATTCTACTAACTTGTATCGGCCTATTTAAGACGACCCAAGATTTATTGGCTCTACTAAATTATCAATGCTACTAATTTTCGAATTATCGAGAAATTTTATTTTATATTGCGAAAATTTTACCTACGAGGTTTATCAGCGACTCCGTACATTGTACATAGTAAAATCTGTTGGAAACAGTTATTTTAACTCTTTTTTTTAATAAATAATATCTTTATATAAAATATATATTTATGAGAGATTTTTATAGAGCATTTATTTATTTAGTGTCCCAATTTCTTCCGTAGCAGGCGCTCTATTCCTAAATGTACTTATGGAATTTGCAGTGGGAATAGAAACGCCGTTTTCGTATGCATCGTCCTGTGTATGTAATTTTTGAAAGTTTTATATGTTATTATTGTTAACAGTCCGTCTGTGTATACATATAGTAACATTTATATAGAAAAAAAAGTGTATATGTTGAAGAATATCCATTAAATTATATAAATCTAATGTTAATCGTTTATGATCTAATCATTTATAATTTTAAAGTTGGCTATACTGGGATGTGTAACTGTGCACCTTGCACTATATGAAGAGTTATAATTATTATAGGTAAATATACATTATATATATAAAAGAATCCATTATATTTTATCTACTAGAATCATGTCTTTTATTTACCTACCCTATCCTAATCATTTTATAATTACCTGGAAAAAAACTCTACTACTACAACACCATGTTTCACACTTACTGGTCCTTCAAGCCGTATATTTTCTGGTCCTTCGAGTCGTATACGAGGCTCAAAAGACCAGAAAATGTATTAGATGGCTCTACTTTAAAAGAAACGAGTATAAATATGAGTTGGTGAGTTATAGCATAGTTCAAAAAAATCTTATACAAATATTTTGGTACATTATAACACTTTACGTAAAAGAATACCAACTTTAATACGAGTATTTATTCTACCCACAACAATACGGTTTAGTTGGTAAAAGTTCGTAGGCCGACACATAGATGGCGCCACTATGATTTACAGTTAGCCCAAACCTTTCAATTGGGAAACTTGAGCATTTAAAGCGAAAGATGAAATCATGACTTGAGTTTTTTCAATTTAAATAGGTTTTTAACCATTTATTCGCCCTTGAATCAAAGTTTGTTTGTTTGGACCGCGGAAATTTTAATACTGCTATGTGACGTCACCATTACTGTCACTTATAGGAAGTATGTTTTGTTCCGCAAATGTTTAAAATTGACGATATTACATCACCATTAATGTGACTTTTAGGAGGTCAACTGTCATCGAAGTTTTAGACAACACACATTTCAAAATGGCGATGTTACATCACAACTAATGTGACGTATAGGAAGTAAATTGTCAGCGGAGTTTTTTAGGCGAAGAACATTTAAAAATGACGAAGTTGACTATAAATTAAATTAAACTCTGATATAAAGATTTAGGCTGGAAATTAAGACGCTGCAAAAAAATTTGATTGGGAATTAATGAAACATAGAGTAGAACACGTACTGCTTTATTTAAAATAAAAATATGTACAACTCAATTCACATTTAAAATATTTAAAGGATTACAGTATGTCCTATAATTAATATGACTAACTTTCAAATGTATTGGGACATCATGTATATACAGTCTAAATATATATTTAATGTAATGCATAATATTACGCAAAGGTAGATTGATAGTTGGGAATCAAGTTTTTTATAATTAAAAATGACCGATAATTAACAAGACTAGTTTTTACTCCACCCACAACAGTAATGAGGTCAGAATGCTTTTAGTTGGCTCGTCATGCAAAAGTAGCACTTATAGATATTTTTTTATCGAAAACAAAAACATATGTCTTTATACACCTTTAGAGTGAATTAAAAAAAAATCCAAAGGTGAATGAATTCATTATTCAGTTGACAATTAAATAGGAAAATTACCATCTTGAATCTGACCATGATCAATCGCAATTTTCGTTTTCCTAAGAATGACAATTTTCATTGGCGGTTGGTCGACACTTTCTATTAAAATCAAAACATGCCACTCCCTTCCTTTATCGTTCCCATCACTCAAAGTCATCAGGCGACCCAATAAGAATAGACAACAAGACAGAGAGATATATATACGGATGTTCTTTCTCTCTCTATCGGTATTTAGAGCCCATCCTTCACCCGGCTCCCTCTATTTTTAATATTAAATCTATGTGACGCTGTCGTTGGAGTTGATCATGGACTTATTCAAAATTTTCTTACAAAAATATCGAGACTGTTATATTTGAAACGTACATGTTATAGGTTAAAGTGACCTTGATAACTTAATGTTTAGTGCAGAAAGAGATAGATTAGAAAATAAGAAAGGGAAGTTGAGATAGGAAAAAAAGAGTACTATAAAAATAAATGGAAGATTGGAAGGACAGAAAGAAAAGAAAACAAGAAAATAAAGAAAAGATAAGTTAAAGGACAGTTTAAAAGTGAATGATGAATCAGTATAGATAAGAAAAAGAGAAAGGTAGTTGAAAATAGAAAGAAAATATCAGAAAAGGGAAAATTTTGAAAGAAGTATACTATAAAGATAAATAGAAGATTTGAACAAAAGGCAAAATAGAAGAAAAGGAAATATAACTGGAAATAAATAAAAGATACAGTTTAAAAAGTAAGTGTTAAAACAGTATAGATAAGAAAAGGTGAAAGGTAGTTGAAAGTAGAAAGAAAATATCAAAGAAGGGAAATTTTTAAAAGAAGTGTACTATAAAGATAAATAGAAGATTGGTAAATACGAAAAATAGAAGGTAGGAAATATAATTATAGAAAAGGAAAAAATTAACAAAAGTATACTTAGAAATAAGTGACAAAGCATTAGGAATAGTTAATATAAGTAAAGTTATAAATGAAATTATTAGAAAAAACTACTTTAGACACAGAAAAGATTTTAAAATCCAGTAAAAATGAACAATTGTGTGTACAAATAGCAAAGTAAATAAAGAGAAGAAAGAAAATAGATCAAAAATGTTAGGAAACGAAAAAAAAAATAGATTGAAAAAACTTGATACAAAAATTTTATATAACAAAAAACAAAACACAGAGTACAGAAATGGGAAAATAGAGAATAAAACAAAATATAATAACATAAAGAAAAACATTATGAAAGAAATTTTAAGATTAGAATGAAATAAAAATCAAATCAAGGAAGAACAACTAAAATAAGAATGGTAGATTAATAGAGAAGATGTATTAAGCACGAGCTTATAAAAACAAAGAAAAAATAATAAAAAGAAAGTTGGATAAAAGAAATAAAGATGGTAGTGAAAAAACGAAGAATAAAATGACAGGAAATAGTACTGAAGTCACATGATTGGAAAGAATGAAAAAGGAGCCCAAGCAATGACCCAACTTGAACAAGCCTTACATATGAAAAGGTAGGAAGGAAGTAAATTAGAAAATAAAAAAAGGAATCGTTAACATTGAGCACACAGGAACCAAAAATAATCCAATTAATTCAATTCTCTTTGACCCATATATGAATAATCTTATGATAAGTTTGCTTATAGAAAGAGTTACTACCAGATATATTGATGACATTGCAAAATGTTGATGATCTTATCTGTTGAAAGCATTCTTAACTACACGATAGTTATTTCTGAAGGTAGATTTCTACAAAAAAAAACTTTGATTTAAAGATTCTAGAGTGTTTACAAAACCTGCAGTCAAGGTGTTACAGTCTTTTCATGTGGACAATTTAACGATTTCAGTAACTAGCTATGGAAATGAAGATTTTGTAAAATATCTACAATCTGAAGCTGACGTTACTCCGGGTATAATTTCCAAAAGGGAAAAGTAATATTCATAAATTATAACGGGGGATTTATACTTCACCCCGTAATTAATATTAATTGGAATTGGAAAAACTAGTAACTACCAACGATGTTGAAACAAATTATCTCCTTAACTTTCTATTATGTTAAAATATGACAGTTTATGATTATTTCAATCGTAAGTCTTTAATAGTACCCGAAACTGATATCGTGCAGAGGCGCGGCTCCTCCAGACGGTAAAGCGTAATCCTTACTCAACTGATCCAAAATTCCTCCGGATCTGCCCGCAGATGGTACAGACGGTGCAGGTCTAGGCTGATATACTGGCGCGGGGGCTGGCGCGGGTGAGAATCTAGGAGCGGGTCTTTCGAAAGCAACAGGAGCTGGTCTTGAAGGAGCCGAAGCAGGCTGAGCATAAGTTACTCTAGGTTGAGTTCTGATAGGAGCTGGTTCAAAATCTTCGTTGATTGGAGCGGGCTGTGCTCCTGGTATTTGAAGAGGTCTAGGACGAGGAGCCGATACTGGAACGAACGCTCTTGTCGGTGCCGGTCGAGAAGGAGGTCCGAAATCGAAATCAATTTGAGCTGGGCCTGCAGCTGAAAATTAATTTATATTTGAAAACAAAACTAGCTAACTAACTAACTAACAAAACAGTTGAACTAACTGTCATTCTATTTAGATAAGGCGACAACAAAATGGTGCTACTATAATATCAATGAAGTCTGGTTGAATCAAGTTGATTTCAAGAAATGAATCTGTTAATTGGACTCCACAGTAGCGAAATTTGACACTAGAGTCCATTTGAGCAAGCTATCTGTTAAACTGTGGATATATTTCATACTACAAACTCTCTTAAAGATATGATGTAGATGGAATGTGCCTATTGTACTGTATTAATCTGTATATTGACGTAAGACCCAGCAGGTGCAAGATTCGAAGCCACAAGACCGCCACATGCATCAGTCTTTCTCCAATTATCCTCTAGAACAGATTGCGGACTCCATTACGTCGAAAGAAATGCACAATTAGGAACAATTTACACCAATCAGACGAACTTATTTATTTAAAAGAGAAATCAGAACCTGGGATGGATTGGTGCTACCTTAGGCTCATTGAAATTTGGTTGCATCAAGTTGAAGCAATCAGCAACAATTGACACCGTAGGTGCCGAAACTGTTTACGTTATTGAGACCATCATATGCATCAGCCAATTGGACTCTAGAGCAGGCTACAGGCAGAGAATTGATTTCCATGATCGTGCAACTTGACCTGATCATTCCCAACTACGTGGTCTACTGGTTTATACACCTCTTAGACACACTTTGCATTATTCATAGTATTGAATCCATGATATGCGTCAGTCTCTCTGCAATTATCCTCTAGAGTAGACTGCAGACTCCATTGTATCAAAAAATGCACCGATCAGAAAATTATTTATTGAAAAGAGAAGCTAGAGCCTGAAATAATTACCTGGACGTGCAGGTGCAGGTTCAAACTGTTGTGGAGGAGAATACTCTTGGAAAGATGGCTGTGGTCGAGGTTGAGGTTTTGGTCTGATGACTTGAGCTCTTCTTGGTGGAATTTGAGCTCGAGTTTGTGGTTCGTAGTAATCTAAGTCTTGTTGTTGTCCTTCTTTTTGAGATTCATCCACTAATGTCGGCGGCGGTACTGTAATACCTAAAATGGAATGTAATAATTTTCAAATTTAATTTTTTTTTTTGAAAAAGTGTTACCTTCTCCACTGGGATCGAATCCGTATTTGGTGGCACCGTATTCTACGACGCGTACTTTACCGGTGTCATCAATGTAACCGTATTTTCCTTTCACGTCTCCTGTGGGCAGTTTTGTTTCAATTTTGAATGTACCATCGGCTGATTCATATCCATATGTGTATGAACCATCTTCGTTGTGCCTGAAAATGGAAGAAAATTGTATATATATATATACCAAGACCAAGACCAAGACCAAGACCAAGACCAAGACCAAGACCAAGACCAAGACCAAGACCAAGACCAAGACCAAGACCAAGACCAAGACCAAGACCAAGACCAAGACCAAGACCAAGACCAAGACCAAGACCAAGACCAAGACCAAGACCAAGACCAAGACCAAGACCAAGACCAAGACCAAGACCAAGACCAAGACCAAGACCAAGACCAAGACCAAGACCAAGACCAAGACCAAGACCAAGACCAAGACCAAGACCAGGACCAAGACCAAGACCAAGACCAAGACCAAGACCAAGACCAAGATCAAGATCAAGATCAAGACCAAGACCAAGATCAAGACCAAGACCAAGACCAAGACCAAGACCAAAACCAAGACACGATAAGAAACTGGTGGTTCGTTTTGTGACAGGTCACTGCCCCATCAAATACCACTTTAGGACGATGAGCATGGCAGAGGACGACAATTGTAGATTCTGCGAACAAGCTATGGAATCAGTTATAGCTGCAAAGCCAAAACAATTTACAATGAAAGCCGTAAATTCGTTTTGATCAATGTAAATGTAATAACTAAGACTTAAGACTTGTTGTTGATATGATATTTAGTAAATTTTTTCACTATTTAGCTTCAGTTTAGATTTACCATAAAAGAGGAATAAGTTTGTTATACAAACGTACTGTATTATTATTTTCTAGTACTTATAATAGAATACAAGTAACAGAAGGATTTTTGCTCCAGCAAGAGTTTCAAAGGAACGGATGCTTTATACTATTTTCTTTATTTCCGCTTGAATTAACATTATTTATGTATAGAAAAATTATAATAGGGAAATTACAGCGTAACGTAGGTGGTCAGTTGGTAGTACTGATCCATGTTTGACAGTTGACTTTGGAACTACAATTTGAATTTAAAAGTTTGCTCATTTTAGGTTAGGTTTTTTCAAGCACTGTCTTTATTGTAGATTTGTATATTTTGTTTATATTTACTTGGTCTATAAACTCATTATAAATTATTGTAAATAGTATTTTAAAATTGAAATAACCTCACAAATAACACTCTCAAACTTGATCGAATAATGCATCGTCCAGTCAGTTGTCAAAATGAAATTGTAATTCAGGGGTACCAAGCCAAGAAACGGAGAAAATAATTTCGAATGCTGACTTATATATTTGTTCCTGCCCTACATTTGTTTATAATAAACTCATTAATATATAGTTGTTATTATAAATATATAAAATACGGATTTGGGTTAATTATACCTATTGATTTGTTTGAGGATTGGAACTGGAGTGGCTCTCGGTTCATTCGGTCCTGAATAACCCGGTTGAACTCTAGCAGGTGCAGGTCTGGCTCTAGGTGAAGGTTGAGGTTCATCGTCATAATAATCTTGAGCAAATGTTGCGGCTACTAGAATTAGCACAGCCAACTATAACAAAATAATTATAAATATGCGTTATACTAAATTAAAATTTATTTTTGTTCGATAATTTGTTAATCAAAATTAAAAATAAATTTCTTTTATTAATATAATTAAAAATAAAAGTAAAAAAATGAGCCTTGACATTTTTAATTTAGGATGTAGATTTTCGAATGAATGCTTCAATAAATTTCTCATTACCAACTACTTTGGGTGGGGCTCATGAGACCCCGTTATCTCAGTCTTGTGAATATTTTAAAGGTGACTACCGTATGGATTTTTTCAAGGTCCCGTCGAAGAAATTTTCAAAACGATTTTCATATCAAATAGCAAAAATAAAGCAATTTAATAACGTATAAATAAGGAAAACGACATTGAATTCATCATTAGAATATACAAAAATATTTACGGAAAAGATTTATTTATATAGAACAAATTTCAATGGCGTTATTGGAATTGGAAGTTCAGAGCACTACACTTTGGAGTTTACGGAATAGAAGACGAAGATCTCTGGTAATTAAAACCATCCCATATCTATAAATAATTTTTTTACCAAATTATCACGTTTCTTATTTAATTAGGATAATAGGGTTTATAAATATTACTGAAGATATCCAAATCTTGGTCAAAGCAGGATGATCTGGCTATAATTCTTGCGATAATAACGAGAAGGTTGAAAAACTAAAAGGAAAAATTCTTGGAGATCGAGCAGGAAGCTAGTGGAAAAGGTCCAGAACTAAATAAAGGGAAGACTAAGTATCTGGAGTGGAAAAGAAAACAAAATGTTGTTTAACACTCTTGGGAGTAATAGTTAACAATCATAATGAACTAGGAGTGGATCCGAGCTGGTTACCGAGCATACCATCTATTCCGGCTTCTATGCGATGCAAAAAAATCAGTAGAAGTAAATTATGAAAGAGAAACGATGAATCTAACAAAAGCTTAATACTTTAACGTTAAGAGTATAACAATTTAGAACCCTTATGAACGCTAAAATTAGAGAAATCTTAAACCAGATTTATAGAATCGCGGCAAAAAATTAACGAATTCGAGTCCTTAGGAAACCAGCCTAGAGGAAGACTTAAAACTCAATGGGAAAGTCATGTAAGAAATGATCTGAACAAAATGGAAGACCGTGGATGGTGGAGCATTACCCAAGATGGAAAAAAATGAAAAAAATTTGAGTAAAAATACAAAACAATGCAATAAAGTTATTAATATTGATGCGAACACGTCTCGAAACTTAATGACAAGAATATTTAGAGCAAAAACATTGTGGATCCATATATATTTGGATCTAATCTACAGAGTTCATTCGTAGTTTTCCCTTATTCAATGGAGGCACTGAACCAATTACTGAATGATTTCAAATCGGTTTACTATCAAAAATTGTTTAACATTGATATTTGACCACCTGAAGTATCATTTAAATGGTCCCACTGTCACTAGAAGCTTCACCACCACCTCCAATAGAAACTCAAGAGTCTGTGAAATCGAATCGAATGATTCATCCTACAAGTACAGGTTCTCGTCCAGAAATAATACCCTTCACATCTGATAAACAGGATTTATGGATATGCAAATCAAACAGCTTTTACTATGTGTAAACTTCTTTCTATCTGACGCAGGTCTCGATCCCTGTTACCAACCTAATCTCTCAAAATTCCCTTTCTAGAGCGCGAAATTCGAATTGAAATATGAAAAATGCTTACAACTCGGCTCTTTCTTGAACGACCAGAATAAATTCGAAATTATCTTCATTTTTATTGCGTTTACATCTATCTGACGCAAGTCTCGATCCGTGTTACCAACCTAACTTCTCAAATTTCCCTTTCTAGAGCGCGAAATTCGAATTAAAAAATGAAAAATGCTTAAAACTCGGCTCTTTCTTGAACGACCAGAATAAATTCAAAATGATTTTGTCTATTGGCAGTTCCACCCTAATTTCAATTGATTACGAATTATTTTCGTAAAATCAACTTTTGTAATCTATAAGTTTTATTTGGTTCAAATAGGGGTTGTTATTAGACATCTAGTTGCTTTTAGATTGTGTCTTGGATGACACCTTTCACGAACGGTATCCCCAGATTTTGGCGCAGTGTTTGGTTTGATACATACCAGATGGAGTTGATATACATACGTAGAATTTTCGACTGGATTATTTATGTTACCAGACACACTTCGGGTACCAATTGAAACTTTTTTTGTAAAGACTATATAAATATTTAAAAAAATCTACTCAATGGTATATTTCTTATTTGAAAATATGTGATTGACAAATGACAGATGTCAGATGTCATAGCGTTGACCAATTGTGTTAAGATTTAACTAATTTAAGACTGAAAATAGTTTTAAATTGAAAACGTCCAATGTTTTTGGAGAAAAAGCCTTTTCTATTAGTTATTTTATGTTTGAAACTCTATTTGATTAAAGGATCATAAAAATGATTTATTTTACAAAAAAAATATGAGATGAAACTGTTTAATATAATAATAATTAATTCAGGCGTTTATTGTTGAATATTTCATAAATTTTCTATTGAAACTTGATTTGTCACCAAAAGCGAAATTTCAATCAAAAATTAGTGGATATTTGATTAGAAAATTCCAGTTAAACGTTAATATAAACTGACTTAAACCCCCCAACAAGTTCTAATAAAAGATTTATGTGAAATGAAAATCGATTTTTAACAAAATAAAATAAACAATCTTATGAAATATTGAAAGTAAATGTTGTTGATGATGAAACTACTATTAAAGAAACTTTTAGAATAGCGGTTTTTTAAATATAACACATGACTACACTTTCAAACACCTCCACCGTCACTAGTCCTTTTTGTAAAAAAAATAAAATCAAGTGATACTCACGTTTCTTAAGAGTATCATGTTTGTGAATGTAGGCACAAGACTAGAGTGTCGCGGGGGGTCAACTTTTACCTTTTATAAGGTAAGACTAAAGAAGGGGGCAAGGTCCCAGCGAAACCGATGATGTCGTTTCTTGTCCATAGTGAATTATTGTGGTTTTCGTACCACCCTAATTTTTTTTACGCAGAATTCTATAAAATCGATCGATTCCATTCGGATATTTCTTCTTCAATATAAAAAAAAATGAGAAAAACCAGGGTTGTAAGTGTTCTAAATTTACTGGTTGATTTTATTAATGAAATAATTATTAATACTTAGATTAAACTACACGACACTCAACAACATTTTATAGGAAAATAATTATTTGTAAAAACTTAGACAAACATCGCAAAATTTATGAAATAGATTAAATAATCACCATTACAGTAAAACAACATTAAGCAACTATAAAATGGCAAAAATGTTAATACTAAACTAAATACACACACCCTCTCAACGGAACCTTGGCCTCCCGGACAACTGTCCTCCAGTATTCTCGATAATGTACTTTTCTCCCCAAATTTTGAACGCCTAGTTTTGTTCTACGTCGTCCTGCAATCTTGTCCTTGGTCGTCCTAAAATTTTGCGGACTTCCGGCTTTTGTCGGTATGTAAATTTGATTCCTCAACCCTCCGACATCCATTCGTCGTGGATCCGAATCTCTGTCATCAGACTGCGCCGCAGTACTTTTGTCTCCGACGAGTCGAGTCTCAGTTCGTCTCTAGCAGTCATTGCCCAGGTTCAGAAGCATGGAGGAGGAGTATGGAGAATATTGAGAAACAGAGAACTCAGGGTACAGACGACCAGATACTGTGGCTGTGATAAGAAACAGAAGAATTAGGAGGCTGGGTCATGTAAGAAAAAAGGATGAAGAAGATGAAGAAGAGCGTGGAGAGGTCAGGGAGGTGCTCACTGGGAAGACCAAGCGCAAAATGGAATGACCAAGTGGGTGAATATTAAGAAGACTTGGTGGAGAAGTAGACATGTTTGGAGGCAATTTGTTGGCGAGCTCTCCAACCAACTTGGATTTTAGTGGTCACAGTAGTAGTATAAAGGTTAGTCTAATCGTCGAGAAGAGGTGTTGCTCCTAGCTCTGTCGAAAGATGATCGTTTTATTAGAGGCATCATTACTTGGGATGGAAAATGTATCTAAACAACCAGAACATGAAAAATCACGGCCAGAGCTCGTCGCGAATAATAGTTATGACTATTTAGTATATTTCGAAGTCATTGCAACTATTAATGTGGTTAGTTAACGGAAAGAAGGTTCTCTTACAAAGATAGGAGATGTTGGGAATCCAATGCGACAATTTTTTGCACCCAGAATGGTTTTAACAAGGTCTCAAAGAGAAGAATAGAGCGTAGAAACAATGTAAAGGAATTATTTAATATACAAAGTGAACGACATTATTTATGAGACACCCATTTACCTTCTACTTTCAAGTCCACACTATTAGACAATAATTAATTAGGATTAATCAACATTCCAAAGCTAATTTATCAAAATTAATGATTGTTTATTTCATAATTTTGGTACAGACAATAAAATGAGCTACATTAATAAATAATTTCAATGTTACATTTAAGAAATAGTAATTTCTACTGCGGTTATATCATTATTACGTAGTATCTTTGATGAAATTGGGACTACGAATTATTTATCACATGAATCGAATATAAAAATATATTGTTCCAGTTATATTAGAATTCTTTAAATCGCCTAAAAAATTACTCAACCTTAATAATAATAATTATTTACCGAATTCTTTAACACACCGGGTGGCACACAGATTTAATTACATCATTTATACAATCAGAATAAAATTTTCTTATCATAATAATGAAAAATTTGATATTTTTAACTGAAAAATCGATAATATTACAATAACTTTCCAAAAGAACTAGTTATAGATAATTTTTGTTTGGAAACTTCTGTCATGTTACAGTTTACTTCTTCAGAAATAACATAGTTCGTGGCTATTCAATAATAGATGGAGCCGAGCGCTTCTTTTATAGTTTCCGCTATATCAAATTATAATCGGCGCCGTTAGATGGCATGCGACTGTATACCCGTCATAATGTTATTATGCAATATGAACAATTGAATAGTATATCGCTCTAGATTTAAATCAAAATAGAAAAATCGGTTTTTTTGGTTTTTATTGATGTTTAGTATTTTTTTTTCTGTCACTATAGGAATACGATTGAAGCAGGTAAAGAAGAGTTGTAATTTTAATCTACTTTTGTTAAAATTTCAAGAGTTTTCGCTTGATTTTAGTATGACGACCACTAAAAATCATATAAAATGGTTGAGCAGCATCATGATTTTTAGATCCTTTCTTCATTATCTCATTATTTCTTTCTGCTACTAATTATTATCCATGCTTATCTTGTCCTTGGTATTTTTTCTTACATCGTTTGATTATCTTTCTATTCAAGTTTCCGCTTACGTACTTCCACCATTTTGATTTGGACGTTCTGTCTCTTCTTTTATCCCTGGATCCAAATGTAGCTTTTTTCCTAATCACTTTTTCCTTTGTTCTATTATGATTCAGCCGCAGTTCTTCTTTCCAACCAGGACATCCAACACAACCATACACAACGTTGCCAGCCCCAGCCCTGCAGAGGAACAACTTCTGTATCAATGGGGGCCAATTCCATAAAACCAAAAGTTGGTCCTTCCTCTATTAATCGGTAGATACTGGAGGGGGATATTACTGCACCGAAAGAGCATGGCTGTTGGTGTTTAGCAGACTTGTCTGCTTTCTCATTGACTGTTAGCCACAAAAACATGACAATTTTTTTCAGTGTACGTACATTAGCGACATTCTGATCTGATCTTGTTCATAGTCCATATTATTAATTTTTAACCCAACCTTGTATAAATAAATCTCTAATTCATTACCGCGTTTGGTCTTAATGTTAGTAAGAGATTGCTAAAGATCAAAAGTTGTAAAAAAAAACGAACTAGTTCAATGGGGAGGGGGGAGTTTCGCAGGTTTCTTACATTCCTTCGTTTGAATATTCAAGGTTTTCCTGACTCCACCCGTTCACTTTATGTGTATAAGATTCCGGTCAGATATTTCTGATTATTGTTATGAAACCTTTCGTTCTAATAGAGGCGGTATATGTAGCGAAACACATTTCTAATAAGAACGAACATTGTTTTGCTTATAATTCGATAATTACAATGCATTTATTTGCAATTTATATCCGAATAACTGTCACTTCAAACTGCAATATTTCATAAACATGAAATAAATAAAATATACATGTATAATGAAAGTATAAGCGTTATCGTAGTGGGAATGTGGCGAAAGTGTACTATTTATAATATATTACCAAGCTTTCGAACACTTATGTATCCATTGTCGGGGTCAAATACAATATAAAGTTATAATTGGGATTGTGGCGAGTTGAAATTTTCAAAAATAGATATACAAATCAAATATGAAGTTGATTGTTGAGGTAAGGGAATTTGTTTTCTTAAAATCTAAAAGATATGCATGGATTATACTAAAGTTATTCGAATAATATCAGGTCATTCACCCATCGGATAACCTTTCACAAAATCGATAGCAAATTATATACGGATAGGTGTTCTTTAGCAACACATCTTTTTTATGAAGAGCAACTACAAAAAAAACGTCTATTATTAGAAACAACGTGTGTTGCTCAAAATGAACAGTGTATTAATATAATAACCGATATGAGCTATGAAAAAAGTTATTTGTAGTAGCTTTAACTAACTCAACCTTTAAATTGGACTGATTTTAATTTAAAAAAAACATTTGAATAGCAACGAAAATTAACAAATTCCAGTTTTTTGGAACGAATGAATTTAAAATTGATTAAATCATTTCAGGACATGTTTATTTAATAATAATTAAATCAAAACAAATTTGAGATTATGTAAGATTAAAATAAATTGATGCTAAATGGTGGTTTGTTGGAAGGGTTGTCACCCAGAAACATGGACACCTTTTCGTTTTTGTCAAGGTCTTTTCTATACTTTACTTAACTTTTATTGTCTTCAAAGAAAACTCTCAAAAATATCTGAACAACTTAAGTGGATTCAACAAATCCATTAACTCAACCATGTTGAAATATTTTTCACTAAAATGAGGTATTCTACAGGATTTCCAAGCTTTATCACAACCAATAATTTGTTTTTAGCTTAGTGACAACCATTTTCTGCTATTTTAAGTTTGAAACAACTTCCTTACTGGAAAAAATCACACACTCTCTATTATAGTATATTGTTATTGAATTCGAATCGCACTGAAGAACTAAATAGTTATTTACTCGGCATCTAACCACTGCATTAAGGGAAGATAGGTGTTTATCTAGTTGACTATCTAGTATTAAAAATTTTCTTTTGCATAAATAATAGAAAATGTTGTATTAGTTTTGATGATTATTATTATCATTTGTATAATTTGTTAATTTTTTCGCATGTTTGCAACGCTTATGCACTAGCCACTCGGTGGTTTTCATTTGTAACAGCCCTGAAAAACGAGTGAATTTATTTATTTGCGCTTGCCCTTCACTACATCTGCCCCCCGACGATCCAGTCGCAGCCGCGTTTCGTCCAGTCGACCGAAGACATTTTCTGGCAACAGTTTCGCGAACTAGTTTTGGGAAACAGTTTCAGGCAAGTTTCGGGGAACAATATTGGGAAACAGTTTCAGGCAACAGTTTCGCAAAATAGTTTCGGGAAATAGTATAGGGAAACAGTTTCAGGCAAGTTTCGGGGAACAATATTGGGAAACAGTTTCAGGCAAGAGTTTCGCAAAATAGTTTCGGGAAACAGTATCGGAAAACAGTTTCGCGAACTAGTTTCGGGAAATAGTATAGGGAAACAGTTTCAGGCAAGTTTCGGGGAACAATATTGGGAAACAGTTTCAGGCAAGAGTTTCGCAAAATAGTTTCGGGAAACAGTATCGGAAAACAGTTTCGCGAACTAGTTTCGGGAAATAGTATAGGGAAACAGTTTCAGGCAAGTTTCGGGGAACAATATTGGGAAACAGTTTCAGGCAAGAGTTTCGCAAAATAGTTTCGGGAAACAGTATCGGAAAACAGTTTCAGGCAACAGTTTCGCAAAATAGTTTCGGGAAACAGTATCGGAAAACAGTTTCGCGAACTAGTTTCGGGAAATAGTATAGGGAAACAGTTTCAGGCAAGTTTCGGGGAACAATATTGGGAAACAGTTTCAGGCAACAGTGTCGCAAAATAGTTTCGGGAAACAGTATCGGAAAACAGTTTCAGGCAAGAGTTTCGCAAAATAGTTTCAGGGAAGAGTATCGGGAAACAGTTTCAGGCAACAGTTTCGCAAAATAGTTTCGGGAAACAGTATCGGAAAACAGTTTCAGGCAAGAGTTTCGCAAAATAGTTTCAGGGAAGAGTATCGGGAAACAGTTTCAGGCAACAGTTTCGCAAAATCGTTTCGGGAAACAGTATCGGAAAACAGTTTCAGGCAACAGTTTCGCAAAATAGTTTCGGGAAACAGTATCGGAAAACAGTTTCAGGCAACAGTTTCGCAAAATAGTTTCGGGAAACAGTATCGGAAAACAGTTTCAGGCAAGAGTTTCGCAAAATAGTTTCAGGGAAGAGTATCGGGAAACAGTTTCAGGCAACAGTTTCGCAAAATAGTTTCGGGAAACAGTATCGGAAAACAGTTTCAGGCAAGAGTTTCGCAAAATAGTTTCAGGGAAGAGTATCGGGAAACAGTTTCAGGCAACAGTTTCGCAAAATAGTTTCGGGAAACAGTATCGGAAAACAGTTTCAGGCAACAGTTTCGGGAAACAGTATCGGAAAACAGTTTCAGGCAACAGTTTCGCAAAATAGTTTCAGGGAAGAGTATCGGGAAACAGTATCGGAAAAGTTTCAGGCAAGAGTTTCGCAAAATAGTTTCAGGGAAGAGTATCGGGAAACAGTTTCAGGCAACAGTTTCGCAAAATAGTTTCGGGAAACAGTATCGGAAAACAGTTTCAGGCAACAGTTTCGCAAAATAGTTTCGGGAAACAGTTTCAGGCAACAGTTTCGCAAAATAGTTTCAGGGAAGAGTATCGGGAAACAGTTTCAGGCAACAGTTTCGCAAAATAGTTTCGGGAAACAGTATCGGAAAACAGTTTCGGAAAATAGTATAGGGAAACAGTTTCAGGCAAGTTTCGGGGAACAATATTGGGAAACAGTTTCAGGCAACAGTTTCGCGAACTAGTTTCGGAAAATAGTATAGGGAAACAGTTTCATGCAAGTTTCGGGGAACAATATTGGGAAACAGTTTCAGGCAACAGTTTCGCGAACTAGTTTCGGGAAATAGTATAGGGAAACAGTTTCAGACAATAGTTACGGAAAAAAGTTTCGGGAAACAGTTTCACGCAGTGATAACCCAGCTTAAGACTTGTTTAATTTTTTTTTTGTTAGTGAGAAATTTTGAGTCACCTGGTATATTAAAAATTATGTTAGTCACGAAATGATGAGATTCTATTGAAAAAAAACCAAGAATTCCATAAAAAATTATATTTCCATTGAATATAATAGATATAGTTTAATAATAAAATTTGCAACATCAAATAGGGAGAATCTATATAAATAATATACAGGATGTTTTGTTTGAAATTAATTCTAGTCTTCTTTACGTATAATCGGGAATAGTACGAAAAATATCAGAAGAAAAAAAAATGATTTTATTATAATATCAAGGAACAACCTGTATATTTCAGTCATAAAAAGATGTCCTAATGATGTTGCACTACAAATAAATTACAAAATTGTATTTCTAAGTGCGAATCACTTTCGTTCAAATGAGAATCAATTATTAATGATCGTTACGAAATTTCAAATTTATAGGTTATGTTTGTTACATCACCAAATCTCCTAATAGATGTCGCCACATATGTTTTCGACTATTTGATGATCAGTTAACATGATTTTATTTGACTATATAGGCGAAATAGGCGATTTGGTACATATAGCGACATCTTTGTGACAGTTAGAGATATATTTCAAAGCGTTAATGATGATGTATAAGTAAGCGGAAGGAGTTACTGCTCAAAAAACACGAGAGTCAGTTTTGGTAGCATCATCATAAAAGATATGAATAGTCGATTATAGGAAAATTTTTCTTCCAAGAAGGAGAAGGAACCAAAGGAAGTGGTGATGTCGATGAAAGGGAGGCGAATGATAAGAAGTGATTGAAAAGGATTTTAGGATATTTCAGCGGCATATGGAAAGAGAAGATTTATCACAACTCAAAGATGTACAGACTAGGTAAATGACATTTAGATGCAGCAGTTATAGTTAAAGTTAAAGGTTTTTAAGTCAACAACATAACCTCAAAATTATAAATTTCTCCAAAATGAAAAAAACTCTCTCCGTTAATTGATTTCCATTGTACAATTTTTACAAATCTCTCAGTTCTTATCTCTTGTATTGAACTGTGTATGATCCAGTAGAAATATCGACGTTTTGAGCCGGATTTCCTGCCCAAGACGGACCGCCGCCGTTCGGTTGGGGATTATTCCAAGTGGGGTTATTGTTCCAAGTAGGTGCGGGCGTAGGATTCCAATTGTTATTATTATCGTTTCGAAAACCGAAATTTGATTGTGGTCGATACACAGGCTGCGGACGTGGTTGAGGTTCCGGTTCGTAATATCTAGGTTCCGGATCGTTTCTATAATAACTCTGAGGTTTGTAAGATTGTTGAGGCCTGAACGACGTTTGAGGTCGATACGTATTTTGCGCTCTATAAGATTGTTGGGGTCTGTAGGACGGTTGGACTATTTCAGGTTCGAAAGTATCAGGTTCTTGTCTATATACGGATTCCGGACGATATCTTGGTGTTGGGTTATTGATGGGCTGTCGGGGTTGTGTGTAAGGATCGTTTTTGTAATAATCTGCAGGATCTTCGCGGTACTGTCCATCGTCTTCTTCTTCGGGCCCGAGAGGACGAATAGCATTACGATCAGAATTAAGAGTAGGTGGAGCTACCTGAAACGAAAATTATTCGAAATTCAAAATATTTTTTTATATATAAATTTACTTGAATTTCATTGCCGGCAGGTTCGAAGCCTCTTCTACTAGCCCCGTATTCTACTTCCCTCAAAGCACCAGCGTCATCGATGTATCCGTATTTGCCGTATACTTCGCCGTTTGGGTATTTGGTTTCGATTTTGAATGTGCCATCAGCAGCTTCGTAACCGTAGCTGTAGCTGCCGTCTTCGTTATGTTTGTCGATTTGCTTGAGAATCGGTACAGGCGTGGTGTACTGTTTGTTGTTATTAGCTGCGGCAGCTACGGCAACAACGGCCGCTGCTAAAACCTGCAATCAAATAATTTGTTTTTAACAAATTAATGAATTTTCGGGCTCGTATAGGGGCGAATTTACGAAATTCAACAGCAGCACTAAAGTACAAAACAAATCAAATTAGATCACTAGATATCGAACTATGTCAAATATGTTTATCACAAATTTGATCAAGGAAAAGATCCAGATGACTAAGTATAATATAACTCAGTGAATTGTCCAAGAAAATAGCGAAATTTCCATTCTTATAAATGTAGTACCAGTGGCGGACTAAGCCCGTAAGAAGCTCGGGGCGGCAGAGCTAAATGAGGCCCCCCAGCTTTAAAAAATGTAGTTTTACAAGCTTTTTATTCAGTTCACAATGTTTATCGACTAAAAAAAAATTAGATAAAATAAATCAAAGATAGTTTTTTGTATTTTTTGTAGCGTTTTATATGTGTTTTCGTGCCTCAATTTACTTAACTACTCAATAACTTCTGTGAAATCGATTTCTTTTGAAATTTTTATTTCTATTGAGAACACGGCTAAATTAGCCAGTCGTTCTTGACCCATTGTAGATCGAAGATAATTTTTAATCAGTTCAAGTTTCGAAAAATGGTCAAAAACTATTGAAATATATACAGGGGACCGATTCACCGAAGTTCTATTTTATTATAAATTGAAGGATTTCTTGGTAGCAACGTCCATACTTGTATACATGCCTATGGTACTTTTTTATTTCTTGGAAAACTTGCTCCTTGTCAAATTCACCATAAATTTGTATCAGATTGTCTACTGCTACAACCAGAGCGTCATCTGAAGCTTCCAGCATAAACTTTGTTTCAATAATTTGGAAAATATTATTTGGACCCGTATCGTGACGACAATTCTTGTATAAATTGACCGACGTATTTCTTCTTGAATTGATAATCAAATATCACGAGCTGGTTCACACGGCATCGTTTTTTTTATCTTCCTTCTTCCTCGTTTCTTCATGTTGTACAGCATTGTTTACAATCGTGGTTCGTTCGGTCACTAAATCAACTCTTTTAAGGCGTTTAGTTCGGTGATTCCTGTATCCAGAGTTATTTTTTGAGATTGGAAATATCGTCGAACTAAATTCACTTCCTCCAATATAAAAAACCAGAATTTAATCGTCTTCAAAAGTAGCCCTTCCATTTATTTTAAAACTTCGATGGTACTAAGCACATTTTTAAAGTCTCCCCGCCACTGTGTAGTGCAAATACACCACCTTTTAAGGGCGATATAAGAAGAATAAATAGTATAACAATGTACAGTGAATGTTGAAATGGATAACTTACAGCTTTATCCATGTTCAAAATTGAAAATTCCAAAAATCCCTAAGGAATTGTTTTCTATTGGTTGAAACGATGATAAAGTAAAAATATAAACGATAAGGGACGATTTTTTTTCTGTTATTACCCCTCCTTGGAATCCTGTATTCTATTTTAAATCAGTACTACAAGGTAGATGAATTTATTGACATTAAAAGTTTGTACCCCTAAATATAATCGATTTTATTAACAACGAATATATTTACATAAAATTGGTCATATCTCTGGTATTACCCTGTAGAATCTAATGAATTTTATTATAAAATAATTGAAAAATATCAAATGTTTGTTGCCGTACAACTTTTTTATACCCCAGTATAAGTATAAGGGTGTATTTCCCCTTGATTAGAAAAGACTAAAGCTAAACCTAACCTAATATGTAAAAAATTTCTTTAATTTTTTATTTCTTTGACTTTTTGATATATTAATGTATCTAAATGGTCTTAATTTAGGTTTCTTCTGTTTTAAAATTAGTCTTTTTAATAATCTTTTGAAAGAAAGATAAAAATTGACGTTTCGACATTAATTTAAGACCTTATCAAAATATTTTAATTTTAAAATAGAAGAGACCTAAAAGGGTCTGTTTTATAACACAATTTCCGCAGCCCACCCTTTCCCGAGATATCACCCTTAAAAGAAAACTCAATTCTAGTCACCACCTTTTAAATGTGATATTTAAGGGTGGGTTTAACAAATTTTGTTATAGAAAGCAATTACCTCCCGAATTTTGTCGCATTAATTTAGAAACACCCTGTACATATTCCTATATTCTTTTTTTTTGGAAAAGATTAAACTTTGTACAAATATATTTATAATGATTTGGGTCGGGAACCACCCCTCAATAATATCCATTTTATTATCAAATTATTTTAGAACGTGAAATTTTTGTATCTTCACATTTTTTCGCGTCCCTGTATATACATACATATATATAAATAATTATTATTCATGTTATTTTTATTGAAAATCAATGATTCAATGTTATGACCTTGGGGTGAGTTTAAGAATTTCATATAATTTATAGCGAAAGAATAGTCTTAGCAACTATGTGTTTCAAAAACAGGTGATAAAATGTAACCGCCTTGATTTGTCATTTTTTTTTGCTCCGGTTTGAAAAAATTGTAACAAGGAATTCGTCTGTCAAGGATAATGTACACATTCATATATTAATACCTGTTGGTTAATGATAAATTTTAACGATAACCAGTTTCATTGTTCAGAAGGAAATGTAATATTTTGTTTTTATTATGAACGCTTTTATATTGATATAAATAATAATAAATCAAATAACCTAACCTAACTTTGACTTTGTTTTTGTTAATCAAGAGGGTTTGGTCGAACATTCATTTGTATTTATTCACTAAATTGAGTGTTTTCAGTCCAAAATGTGCCTCGCTAATAGCTGTCATGTTTTTGATTTTACTAAGACAAGTCATATTTGATGAAAATTTGATTAAACTCAAGTAATTTTATATTTTCGCGGTCCCCTCGTTTTTTTGGCTCTAGAAAATCGAAAAATCGTCCGATTTCGATGAATTTTTTTTTTAAATCTTCGTTTTTACGGCGAATTTAAGAAAAAATAATGGGAATAAAAAAAAAATTAAAACTTATATTGGTTTCATGGCTTTAAATGTTCACGAAAATGTACTTATTCACGTATAATTGTTTCTAACTTTTTTCCAAATAATCAAATAAAGATGTTATATTTTTTTTCATAATCTACACAAAAAAAACGAACAAATTAAAAAAAAATTATACAAAAATGACGATTTATCATGTTTTTACAATTAAAAATAATAAAAATTTCTTTTAAAATTGACTTTTTCTCACATATAATCGTTTTTACCTTTTTTATTAATTTATCATTAAAGTTATGTGAGTGAAAATATTATTAAAATCACTTGTAATCAAGTGTACAATATTAAAAGTTAACATTTGTTCTGAATTTTTAGTACACCCCCCCTAACCTAACCTAACATAACCTTACTTAACCTAACCTAACCTAACCTACCTATCCTAACCTATCCTAACCTAATCAATATAAGTTTTTTTATTTTTTTTTCTCATATTTTTTTTTCGTAAATCCACTGTAAAAACGAAGATTAAAAATTTTCCGGAGTCACTTACGAACTGGTCCCCGACATTTCCCATTATAATGGAATTCTAAGATTTGGCGAACTCGCGGCCCTTTTGATATTTTTTCATTTTTGTTTACAATGTTTGTTTTGAAGTAATTTTTAGTATTTGTGAAAAGTCATGATGATTGACGCATACGCAGAAGAGTTTCTGTGAAAAAACTATGCAAACGCGTCATTTTTATCAAAAAACCTAACCTAACCTTACAAAAATGACGAAATTTCAATTTTATCCATTGGTTTTTCGTGAAAATAATGCATTTGCCTACTTTTTCCACAGAAATTCTTCTGCGCATGCGTCAATCATCATTGTTTCTTTATTTTCTAGAATGTTTGAGAAGTTCGTTTTGGATATATAAACGAGTTTGTTTAGTACAGTTTAGTTAGTTGGTAATAAATAGTCATAGTGAATTGAACGAGATAAAAAAGTAACCGAAGAATTTGAATAAATTATATAAGTTAATCATTATAATAGTCAAGTCTAGTGTAAAGTGTTTAAATAAATTAAATAAGTGAAAGTGTAAATAAATTCACCTCACGAGTAGAAAGAGTATTAATAAATAAGAAAAAACTACATTATTTTAATTCTAAGAATCTCTTCAATTTATAAATAAAAAGTTGTATATAAAAAATGTAGTGCATTTTGTCTACTTTTATTTTATATAGATAAAGTGTCAAGATTTGTTCAAATAATTGGAACAAACAAAAATTTTAATCTGTAAACTTCAAATTCGTCTTCAGAAATATAAAAAAAAATATGGAGGATGAGAAAATTACAGGAATTTTTATACTAATATGCCTGGACTATAATTTTTTTCAATAAAATTACTATTTTAGTGGATTATAATAGTTATTTATACCACAAGTGCAAAAAATAAATGTTCATTGCACGCGACGTGAATTTGTCTAACGAGACTGAGTTTTACAACACGTCGAGTGCAATAAATACGTTTTGCATGATTTGCATACAATATTTTTTCTACGTTCATGGAAAAAATTAATTTTTGATTCTGTACTAAAATGACAGATGAGTGCAATAAATATTTATTGCATTAGTGCAATAAAGATCCACTTTTTTCAGTAAATATAGTTCACGAATGCAAGTTCATACTTTCATCTGCACCTGTACTAAAACCTTGACTATAAATTTCAATTATATGTCATTCGATTGTAATTTTCAATTAAAAAAATAAGTTATTTCTTAAAATTCATAATAATAATTGAAATTACTTTGCACAAATTAATTTTAAAATTTTTTTCACTCGAGATTCACAATCAGTCACTGTAAATTATTGTATAAAAAATATAAATAATACACTTACGTAAATTTTCATCTGGAACGGTCACTTAATGTATCGGTACGGAAAGACGTAAACAGCCGCACCCTCCTTAAATGAAAGCTTTTATACCTATCCCCACGTACTTTTCTAGCAAGGTTATGTTTCAATTTTCAGTTTTGAATCAGTTTATTAATAATTTCATTCGATGTATTTGTTATAATACAGATGTACATAGGTACATTTGAACTCTTAAATTTTTGTAATAATTAAATTCAAATGTGTAAACTAGAAAATAAATTTCTTGGATCTGTTATATATGTTTATACTTCCAAAGTTCTTCATTTTAGGTGTTGTTATTTTCAGTGGGTTTTGGGTTATTTTTTGTTAAACGATACTTGTTTTGATTAACAAAACTCTTGCTGAACAATCTTAGGATTGTTACTCAATACTTAAAACTTCTTAAAAATTACAAATTGTGACAAATTTTGCCTGTCACAATTCTTGTGTCACTACTACACTGTCACTTGAACAAATCTAAGAGTGCTTGTCCCCTGCCAACTTTACTAAATTAGAAATTAATATAAACACAGCTACCAACTATATAAAACAAAATAGTGTGAGATAGGGATAGGTCGGATCTACTTCAAAATTAGTTTTTTTTATAATTTTTTAAAGGTAGATGAAAATTTGACGTTTCGACTATCAAAATATTTTTATAAAGGCGTAAAAGAAGTCGAAACGTCAAATTTTCATCTATTCAAAAAATTATTAGAAACAACTAATTTTAAATCAGTAAAGACTCAAAATCAAAAACATTTAGAAGCATAAACTTTAACATCTCTTGAACCCTTGACCCCTCAAAGCCGTGTCTTTTGCTAAAATCAAATGCTTCAGTTAAAAACTTTGTAAACTTTTCTTCATTTCTCAAACTGGAACTACTTCATGAATTGATACATCATGATTCTGTGTGAAAAGATGAATTAAACTTTGTAATACATATGATCAATCAGTGATCATCTGTTAAGAAACGTGGTTAATTAAACAAATCACTCGTAATAAAAGAGTTGTTAAGACACGCGTCGTGCGCATGAACATTTCCACGTATACAAGAGATCATGCGCTCTCCGCACAATGAAACACATGCGCACAAACATAAATGTTGTACTCTTCACCAGTTGTTGAATCAGTTGCTTCAATATTTTCCATAACTGAAGCGGAACGTTGTACTTTAAAAATCCAATTCTTAATTCTTATCTCTTTGAATGCATATGCTGTACTTTTATCGTGGCAAATACTGTACATGTTTTAGCAGTCACCCTCCTTAAAAAATAGGAGGGTGACTGCGCCCTGGCCACCTCTAATAGCCGCTAGTAATAATGTAGAATAAATTTCATGTTTTGAGTAGTTTATAAATTTTTTTTACTAGGTAATTAAAGCAATAATATGATTTTAGGTGGACAACGGTCAATTTGATTTGATTTTTATAAGCTTAGGTCTTGCTTTTGTCTTAAGTGCGTCAAAGAAATGGAAAAACTATTATTGCAAATATCAATTTACCGATTTTTTATAGACAAAAATAGGGTCGACCCCAATTATTCATCTTTATACTTCAAACACATCCTATAATTAAATATTCTTGAATTAACATTTTTTTTAGCTGCTAGATATGTTATTTCGGAAGATAGTCCAATTTCCAAAGTGCCTTCAATATAAATACATACATTCATCAAGCTTAATACAAATATATAATCAAGTATATTTTTATCGAGGTCGACACACCCTTAAACGCACAGTAACTTATTTGTCATTAAAGAATTTAAAGTAATCAATTCGTAAATTTTAATTGAAAAATATTTACTTGTTCATTCAAATGAATCTGTATACATAGATAAACATTTATACAATTATGAGAAGCTGGTTGCCAGCCTTCGAGAGCAGATAAAATATATTATTCTAAATAATTTCTAATCATATTCACAGTCTGAAGAATACGCTTATAATTTAATTATTGATTACAAATAAATCAACGCTAATGAAGATTATCTTATTGTTGTCAATTATCAATTTATTAAAATTATACGAAACGGTACTTCTTTATAGACGAGCATCCTTACAAGTTTGAAAAACTGGTTGCATACCTCACATAATTACGGTAATTTTATAAACATATTTTACTAATTGTTTAAATCTGTTTTTGATTGAATTGAAGTAATATTTCATCTCATGAATGAGTAGAATCAAGAATGTTTTTGTTCAATTGGTTTATTTTGATTTAATTAACATCATTTATAAGACATTAAGTGTTTTCTTTGAAAAATGTTTGTAATATTCAACGTAAACTCCATCGATTGGGTGAGTGACAGGAATTGATCAATATAAAAATGAAAATACACTACGTATCAACAAGGAATTGTTTTGATATTTTTCCGTTTGAATTAATATTACGAGAACGCACTTATCAACCTTCTATCGACCTTAGATGTAGGTGGAACAGTTATTTCAAAATTTCGATTGAGTCACAATTCAAGAAACTATGTTGAAAAACGGTTTATAAAATTAATTGTTCTTTGTTGAGGTAAATGCTCAGGTGTTTCAAAATAGGAACCAAAATGACCATTTAAGTATATAATTGATTTTCATTATATTCCAGCAAGGAAGATAACGATAAAATTATATAGTATAGGAGAAAACAATGTTATAGTAAGGGAGATAATTATATTATATTATATTATAGTACGGGAAACAAAAATATTATAATTATAGAGACTTATGTTTATAAATATTCTTGATTTTAGGTCTCTTCTGTTTCAAAATTAGTTTTTATTTGATAATTTTTTTAAAAGAAACATAAAAATTGACGTTTCAACTTTTTTAAAGTCTTTATCACAATATTTGGACAGATTTTGATAATAAGATTGTGTTTTGGAGGGATTTGTAACAAAAATAAGGCCAGGCTGCAAAGGTCATGAGCTATAAAAGCTATATTCAATTTTTAATATATGATTATCACAAAATATCATAAAATAAAATATAATGTTTTGTAAAAAGTAAACAAAGTCTTTATTGTTATACTAGATCACACAATATTTGTACCAATTTCCTCATCAACAATAATGTTTTCATCTTCTTCATTGTTGAGATCTTCGGCTTCTTCGTTTTCCAAATCTCGACAGATTTTGCTTGACAAGTTTAAGTTCAATAATTTTTCTTCTTTTTTAGCACAATCCTTTTCGATGGATCGAACTTGAAGTGCCACAAGCATGTTTTTTTTGCACTTTTTCAGATTAAGACTTCCAGTTTCCTCAAAATTCTTCATATTCTTCTTGCTTAAGAATAATGTACTTCTTTTTAAAATCTTTCTCGATCAAACAACTCGCAGAAGATCAAGTCAAGTCACGTGACGAAATTAGGCGCTCCCCCTGGCGGATATTGCAACTTAACCTCAACTCTAACCTTAAAATACACTAGGATGTGGCGGGATTTGCTAGAAAATAACAGTTTTAGTGAATTAACTTCTAGTTCTGTATGAATTTTTTTATACAGTCATATATCAAATCATTATAAATCTAATCGTTTTCTGCGAAGTATTTTTTTTCATAAAACAACAATGTCTATAGTATGCAGACAACGTACAAAATGTTTTCAATGATAATTTGAAGTATATATCGTGGTAAAAAAAGGTTTGGCTTTGTTGTTGATTGTAAATTATCGTTTGAAATAATCGAAATCACTAGTAATATTTAAAAATTCCCGATGTATTGTTGATGGGATTGGTTATCAATATTACATTCATTGTTGGTTTCTAACCTGAGTAAACTTTCTGGAGACCTTCAGATTCATCGAACTAAGACAAAAAAAAATCCTATTTAAAACTGGCAGTGAAAATATTGTTAAAACTTTGTTTGTTTGTTAGTTTCAATTGAAAAATGTGGAATAAGTGATTTAATACCAAAATAGGCCTTCAGATCCTTCGTGTTGATAAGGGCTATGTTAGCAGGCACAGAAAAGTTGTTTCGACAATTCTATGAAGGGTTTCAAACGTTTCAAAAGAGTTTTTGGTTAAATGGAATTCATTTCTAATGATTGTTTGGACAAACGCTTACCAAACCCAAGTGCAGATTAATTCAGAGCCCAGTACAAGGTTCCAGAAAGATGTAATGATTAAATGGTTCAAAAAAAACATCATTTTGATAACTCATACGATGTATGGTCACTATGTATGAAGTTTTTTCTCATATCCCTTTTGAATTTGGCCGCTTCTCTTGTTCACAAGTCCATTTCGATGGTTTACAACATTTCTAGCTGGTACTGTTAAGAATAACACAAAACAATAAGCAACATGGAATTGTTGGTCCTTGAAGAGGAGTAAGGAATACAGGCTTCCATATCTTCCAAGATAACTTCTGAAATTTCGTTGGATGCTTCCATGTGGACGATCTAAAGTGCCAAACTTCACGTGGTCTAAATGAAACCTGATGTTCCGAGAGGTTGTATAGATCAGGGTCTGATGTTAGAAACGGTTCTAAGAGGCTAGCAAAGTCACCAGTGTTCATTTAGAAGTTGCGTTTCTGCGTTAATTTCCTCTTGTTTAAAGTCAAATTTTGTGTTGGTTCGTATTGCAAACGTTCACGTTTCGGTCTAATTACTTCGATTTAATTATTTCGAATAAATATAACTTTTCTCGATTTTTATTTTCAGTGTACGCAACTGCGAAAAATAACCTTTCACCTACAGAATTATGGGTAAAGATACCGAATTCTTTCAATGTATCAGTTATTAAACTTGACCCGGTTTCCACACGCTTTATGAAGAATGCATATTTCTTCACAAATATATGAATCAAATTCTAATTAATTTGGTGTAATATTACGAGGATTACGAGACGAATCACGCAAGAAATTTATTTATTAACAGAAATTAATAATTTTGAATTATATGAGAACTGCATTTATTATTGTAGAAAGTTTTATATCACTCAATAAGTCGTTGTTGTCGAATCCGTATGACGTTTATGAAGTATCAACTGTCAAAATACTATATGTCAAATGTCACGACATTTCGATTAGTCAGAAAAATCGAAGCTAAAGATCGGTTTCTAAAAAATCGATTATTCTTCAAGTTTACTTGCGATGTTGCCGGCAATTGAAAAAGTTTTTTTAATATTACAACTGACTGCGATAAATACTGTTCAAATTCTTCGTTTAAGCCCTGAGGAAAACAGAAATGTCGATTTTCAAATGTGTAATATCGATTCAGTACAACATATCGATTTATTTGTCACAAGGAATCGATTCTGAGATTAATCTATTTCGGATCGCAATGTCTATTGTCAATATCAGCTGATGCCAATTTAAATATGGCCGCCGTGAGATGTACGAATAATTCTAACGTAATTTTCTGTGTAGTTTGTGAAGTTATTTGTTGGTTTCTGGATTTAATTATTTTCATTTTTATTGCGAAAGGCCTTGATACTTTAAGAATACTCAAAATGTGGCAACGAATGATTCAAACAAATATTTTGTAAGTCATCAATATAAAGAATGCGGTCCTCGGCGACGATATTTATAAAAGAACGCCGGTCATTCTCCAAAATGATTATCGCGAATTCTCAACTTAATAAAATCATTTCTCGCCGATTATAACAAATCATTCGAACCATCATCACCGAACAAAGCAGTTATATGGTACTTCGGCGGTCAAGTCCGGAGTCTCCGGAATCCCCGGATCGGGTCGCAGTTCTCCGGAGCACCGAAGAATTGTATTCGTTACATGGCGGTGTATCGAATGTCAGTGTGTTGTTAGACTTGTACGAACGCGCATCGGCGCGACACATTAGCGAACGTGCGAGTTCGTGTCCGTGCGAAAGTGTGAAATGTCGTGAGATTTCGGCAGAGATGCGCGCCTCAATGTGCTCCAATAAACTGCTGCTCTATTTTTTTATCGGCGTCCTCACCGTTCCCGTAAGTTTCTTTTACATTATGAAAATATGTCTATGACAACACAATTACACTGTCTGACGCACGTTTCGATAACCGAGGTATCCTCTTCAGAGACTGAAGGCAAACTTTACCTTCGATAACCAAGTTATCGTCTTCAGAGACTGAAGGCAAACTTTACCTTCGATAACCGAGGTATCCTCTTCAGAGACTGAAGGCAAACTTTACCTTCGATAACCAAGTTATCGTCTTCAGAGACTGAAGGCAAACTTTACCTTCGATAACCAAGTTATCGTCTTCAGAGACTGAAGGCAAACTTTACCTTCGATAACCAAGTTATCGTCTACAGAAAGTGAAGGCAAACTTTACCTTCGATAACCAAGTTATCGTCTACAGAAAGTGAAGGCAAACTTTACCTTCGATAACCAAGTTATCGTCTACAGAAAGTGAAGGCAAACTTTACCTTCGATAACCAAGTTATCGTCTTCAGAGACTAAAGGCAAACTTTACCTTCGATAACCAAGTTATCGTCTTCAGAGACTGAAGGCAAACTTTACCTTCGATAACCAAGTTATCGTCTTCAGAGACTGAAGGAAAACTTTACCTTCGATAACCAAGTTATCGTCTTCAGAGACTAAAGGCAAACTTTACCTTCGATAACCAAGTTATCTTCATCAGAGACTAAAGGCAAACTTTACCTTCGATAACCAAGTTATCGTCTTCAGAGACTAAAGGCAAACTTTACCTTCGATAACCAAGTTATCTTCATCAAAGACTAAAGGCAAACTTTACCTTCGATAACCAAGTTATCGTCTTCAGAGACTGAAGGAAAACTTTACCTTCGATAACCAAGTTATCTTCATCAGAGACTAAAGGCAAACTTTACCTTCGATAACCAAGTTATCGTCTTCAGAGACTGAAGGAAAACTTTACCTTCGATAACCAAGTTATCGTCTTCAGAGACTAAAGGCAAACTTTACCTTCGATAACCAAGTTATCTTCATCAGAGACTAAAGGCAAACTTTACCTTCGATAACCAAGTTATCGTCTTCAGAGACTAAAGGCAAACTTTACCTTCGATAACCAAGTTATCGTCTACAGAAAGTGAAGGCAAACTTTACCTTCGATAAACAAGTTATCGTCTTCAGAGACTAAAGGCAAACTTTACCTTCGATAACCAAGTTATTGTCTACAGAAAGTGAAGGCAAACTTTACCTTCGATAACCAAGTTATCGTCTTCAGAGACTGAAGGCAAACTTTACCTTCGATAAACAAGTTATCGTCTTCAGAGACTAAAGGCAAACTTTACCTTCGATAACCAAGTTATCTTCATCAGAGACTAAAGGCAAACTTTACCTTCGATAACCAAGTTATCGTCTTCAGAGACTAAAGGCAAACTTTACCTTCGATAACCAAGTTATCGTCTACAGAAAGTGAAGGCAAACTTTACCTTCGATAAACAAGTTATCGTCTTCAGAGACTAAAGGCAAACTTTACCTTCGATAACCAAGTTATTGTCTACAGAAAGTGAAGGCAAACTTTACCTTCGATAACCAAGTTATCGTCTTCAGAGACTGAAGGCAAACTTTACCTTCGATAAACAAGTTATCGTCTTCAGAGACTAAAGGCAAACTTTACCTTCGATAACCAAGTTATTGTCTACAGAAAGTGAAGGCAAACTTTACCTTCGATAACCAAGTTATCGTCTACAGAAAGTGAAGGCAAACTGAAGGTAAACAGTTTATCTTCAGTCTCTGAAGACGATAATTTGGTTATCGAAACGCGCGTCCGATTTTCAATGTTAACTTTGTTTATTAAATAGTCATATAAAAAGTAAGCTTAAGTATTAAAAGTATAGATCATCGTATACTGTGGTTTTGACCCAGCTCTTTGCAATCTTGGTTAAAACATTATTTGAGACTAGATGCAAAAAATTGTCGCACAGCATTTTCAACATATCTTTGGATTCAATATTTCTCACACAAGAATTACGCATTGGATCTGAATAAATTGTAATCTGACAGTGCAGGCTCTGGACTAAATGCTGCTTGTGGTAGATGTTCAATATCACCAAAATCATCGATCTTATTCCGAAGGAGGTTTAGTATTGTCTTGTCTATTCTCCATTAGGATCAATACACTTTTGCATGCATCAACCACATCTTCAGGTGTAGAGAAACGTAGACCTCGCGATTTATTGATCTGCGGACATCAGAAAAAATCATTGGGTGTTAAACAAGGACTTTACGGCGGTTGATCCATCAATTCGATGTTTTAACTGCTCAAAAACGTTTTTGTTTGAACTGATTGTCGTGGTGGATAATGATTCGTCTTCTGCTACGAGTATCCTCAGAAGGAATCCTCAATATGTGAATAGACTAAGAAGCGTTTACCGTTTAAGAAGTAGAGGGTACAGGAAAGGAAAAAAGAAGGTCTAACTACAAAAATAGATGATAGGACATCGAAAACGAAACCAAGTCTCGAAAACTCAGTTCTTCAACCGTAAAAAGTTGTGGGATCAGCAAAATTTGTTATCTTCTTACTCCATAAAATTTTCATTTAACACTTTGAGATGGAAATTTAGATTTTCCGTTGGATTTTACGTTCGATAAAAAATTTTCTGTTCACTTTAACGTTCCTAGTTCGTATCTTTATAAATTAACAGCGAACAAAATCGATTTTATTTTTATAACACGTTCCATCCTCATAAATTTGATAGAATTAAAGCAGAAAGAAGCACATTAAATGAGATTTACGAATTGTACGAGGTAACTAATAAGGAAATCGATTGTGATGAACGCGCTGTAATTTAAATTCCATTCTTAAACTTGAAAATCGTTAAATTACACATATGTATTAAAAGAAGCAGTTAAATTCGTTTTTTTTGTACGTCAATTAACAACCACGAAACTCTTTCATACGATACATGAAAAAATTACGTGTATCAAGGTAACTGTCAAGGAAAAATTTCAGAATGAAGGTGTGGAAGACGAGATAAAATAACTTTTATCGTTAATCATTACTTTTTATTTAATATAAATGAGATATGCGAGAATAATCACCTCATAGACTATTTATAATATATATATATAAGTATGAAAATCAAAGATTTTCCGTTCTTCAAATGAGAAAACAACTACTTTCCTGGCTAATACCTCGACGAATATTGAATTACAATTCCTCTGAAAAGCCTGATGTCAAACGACCTTTTTGTCGATATTAATATCTCCAATAGCTCGCAATTGCAAGGAGATATTGTAACTACTGACTAGTTTCGATGTTATTACGTCTCATCAGATTGGTGTAACAAACCCTCGATCGGACTTGAGATCCGATCTGAAAACAACGTCAAAGAGCGTCGTTATTTGGTTCATGTGGTTGAATATTCCCCAGCGAACGCTCACTGGCGCCATCCTCAGTTCCAACTGCGAACCATAGGTCAGGTAGCGTAGTCGCCGATAATATAGATTCCGATAGTAAATATCAAAATATATTATTTCTACTACTCACCTATGATATAATTTCGAAAATGTATTGTGTCGTTTTTCAAATGAGAAAACAACTACTTTCTTGGCTAATACCTTGACGAATATTGATTTACATCTTCTCTGAAGATCGTGATGTCAAACGACCTTTTTGTCGATATTAACATCCCCAATGGCTCGCAATTGCAACCCTTCTTATTTATATTTTTTTACATTAAACTCAACTTCTTTTGAACACATTCATTCTAATTATTTTCTTCGAAATTATGAACTAATGCCTTATTCTATAACAAATCCTTCAAATTTCTGATAGCTGCTAAAGATCGAAAAAGTTCAATTCCTGTTTTAGGTTACGTTAATTGACTTTGACAAATCTGTCAAATTTCTAATAGCTGGCAAAGATCGACAAAGTCCAATTACTGTTTTAGGTTACGTTGATTGACTTTGACAAATCTGTCAAATTTTTGATAGCTGGTAAAGTTCGACAAAGTCCAATTACTCTTTTAGGTTACGTTGATTGACTTTGACAAATCTGTCAAATTTCTGATAGCTGGCAAAGATCGACAAAGTCCAATTACTGTTTTAGGTTACGTTGATTGACTTTGACAAATCTGTCAAATTTCTGATAGCTGGTAAAGTTCGACAAAGTCCAATTCCTGTTTCAGGTTATGTTGATGGCATTTGACTTTGACTTATTTTTATTTTATACGATACATTAGTCGATTGAAATATTGTTTGAATGGTAATTTAGACATTTTAATGACGTTTCGGTCTTTTCTTTAGTCCTTTTTCAAAACCAAAGTGTAATTGATCGATGTATATTGGACGTTTTAATTTAAAAACCAAAAATTTTGACGTTTCCACTACTTTCAGACACAGTATAGTCAGTAAATTTCCTCAATTACATCATATCACACTGTTTTAAACCACCGAGATTATGACGTGAGTATTTGTAAGTCATGGAAAGAGCGCGCATAACAAGTTCGTGTATCCCAGATGAATAATGATACAGCTACAGCGTGAATCGGAGGATTATTCAACTGGTCAACTTTACTGCAAGTTAGAATTATATTTGCAGTTGTTCAACAAGGTGTTACAAGGAGAGTGCGAAATGTTAAAAATGGTTTTTTAGATTAGTAACAGAAATTGTATCGCTAGTTCAGATTCTTATTATTCAAATCATGTTTAATATCAATATTCGACTCAAATAGGATCCCTTTCACGGCAGATCTTTTCTAACCTAAAAAGCTAGGTTAGGAGCAGACCCGTTGACGCAAGAGCTTTTGGAAAGGAGTCAGATTTTTTACAAGAGTTACAGCTGGCAACACCGTATTGTTGTAGCGAGATCAGACCATTGTTAAACGATAAACATGATTTGTGAAGATGGTGAAAGACCGTTGAAATATAACCTCACAATTGATAATAATATAACTTAACGCCTTTTCTTGACAATGATCCTAGCCATAACGTCTATCCATAAAAATAGTTTATTTTTTTAAGTGCGTTTGATTTAATACAAGGCGAGTTTAAGTTTATTATTAAATTGTATATTTATAATATTATTTTCGTCGCAAAAATGGTGGGAATCTTTGTGATTGAACCCACTGATCGGAGTTGGTAAGGCGTATCTGCAGACTTAAAAATACGATGAGAAATGATGAAGGAATAACACCCACGGAGAAAGAAAATAATCCACACATGAACGAGAAAATAAAAGTTGTTTTATCTATTTCGTGTGTGAACGTGACAGTTTTAGATAACAGTTCCTCACAATTTATTAATAGTTGCCGTTTGGCTACCTACCGAGTAAGCGCATTTTTGTATCAATAACATTCATTTAACGATAATTGCCCGGTTCACAAAACTTTTCGGAAACTGAATCAAATAGATCACCAATCAGTTGATTGCGAATCCAAACACAGAACGAGTTTCAAATCAGAATTATCGAACTTCGTGTTTTGGTAGATTCAAATTTAAAACTCAAGTTAATTCTAGTACTTTAGTTACTTTTTTTTTGCAGTAAAAGTTTAAAAAATCAATACATCGAAATAAACTATCAGCTGATTGCATTTACCCACTAGTTCTATGACGTTATCTAGATCTGTGATCGAGTTAACTCGATCATAGAAATAGGTTCCATTTTGTCCAACAGTGACATTTATTATTTGACATTGACGTTAATTATTCGTAGTAAATACAAACACTAAATTTATCAAAATTTTAAGTTTAACAATTTGAATTTTGGATAATGTTTGATTTGAAAACGTGCATGTTTAGAAATTGATTTGTGAGTGAGCCAAAGAAATTTATCGTTTGAGCATCGACTTTATAAATGAAGGAGATTCAATGAGACTAATAATAGGTTTGTTCTAATCTGCTAATGTGGACCGTTCTGGTTTGAATGATATTTTCGCGTTACAGTTTTTGCAACAGTACTTGCTATCAGTCAAGCATCTAAAGGACAGTCCCGGAAACAGTTCACAAATTATAGAAACAATATATGGTTCGTTAAACTCGTACAAAAACTAATTTTTTGATAAGTGATGTTTTGTATCTACACCTCGTACATAGAAAGTAAATCGTGTTAACTGGGACAATGTCTAGGAAATAAATTATGTCCAAAAAAAAGTCTTATGATATTATTTCTTAATCTGAAGGTCGTAGATGAAGTTTGTGCAAGAGAAAGCAATTGCATTCTTTAAATGATCGTTTTTGTTGTATTTTTCTTTGGATAATTGCATAACTGAAACACCTACAAATAAATGCCATGTACTTTATCCACTAGAAATCTTCCATTTTGAGGAAGACAAATAACTTCGATGGCGATTTTTTACAAATACCGAATGAGGTAAATAGAACCATGAAAGTTTCATATATTTTAGTTTATTAATGTTAAGATACAATTATTCAAATTTGGACACATTTGTAGTTTGCGTACTTTTTGATATACAGGGTGTTAAGAAAATTGACAGTTTTGAACAGAGACATTCAAATATTTTGATTGTTTTTGATATTTTAGGTTTTTCTAAGTAATTTTTTGTTGTGACTCTTGCGACTCGACCTTCAAGTTGTTTTCTATCGATTGTTTGAAATCGTGTTCAGGGGGTTGAGAGAAAATAATGTTTTTAATCAGAACTATTGAAATATTTTGATTATTCTCGAAATTTCGGTATTTTCTGGTTCACTTTTATAAATTTTTAATCACGTATTTAATCTAAAGGTTGCTTTCTATCTATTCTTTGAATTATATATTTTTTTCATGTACAGGGTGTTGAGAAACTTATGATATTCATCACTAACAATGAGAAGTGTGAATATTTTGTACTTCTGCTGTTTTTGACTTAATCAACCAATTGAATACACGATATATTTTACGTTTTGTACTAATTACTTTCAATTACATAGTTTCTTATGTACAGGGGGTTGAGAAAATGATGGTTTTAATGAAATCTATTGGAATAATTTGATTTTTTTTCGAAATTTCGGTATTTTCTGGTTCATTTTTATAAATTTCTAATCACGTATTCAATCTAAAGGTTGCTTTCTATCTATTCTTTGAATTATATATTTTTTTCATGTACAGGGTGTTGAGAAACTTATGATATTCATCACTAACAATGAAAAGTGTGAATATTTTGTATTTCTGCTGTTTTTGACTCAATCAACCAATTGAATAAACGATATATTTTACGTTTTATACTAATTACTTTCAATTACATAGTTTCTTATGTACAGGGGGTTGAGAAACTTATGATATTCATCACTAACAATGAAGTTTCATATCTTTTAGTTTATTAATGTTAAGATACAATTATTTATATCTGGACACATCGCATTTGTAGTTTACGTACTTTATGATGTACCGGGTGATAAGAAAATTGATAGTTATGATGGGAAACATTCAAATAATTCGATTGTTTTTGATATTTTAGATTTTTCTAAGTAATTTTATCAATTTATGATTATAATTCGATCTTCAAGTTGTTTTTAATCGATTCTTTGATCATCATGTACAGAGTATTCAAAAACTTCACAGTTTCCATCAGTAACAACGAAACTTTTTGATATTAATATATTTTATACGGAATTTATTGATATTATTACCGAATTTTCGTTAATTTTTTTTTTGTAAAAATAGTCTAGAAATGTTTTAACAATAAGTTAATTGAAGGAAAACCGTTTGAATAATTCAATAATTATAAAAATGATGAACAATAGGTGAATAAAAACATGTTCTTGAAATAATTACTAATAATTATAAATCTATAATTCCAATCTAATATATCTACATATAGAAATAACAGAATTTCGAAATAGTTTAGCATGTGGAGGTCAATCTAACATCGATAATTGTATGAAGGGAGGCCGTAGATTGTATAACTACAACATCGATTAAATCAAAAATACTAATCGTTTAGTTATAATTTTTTCAATTTCATACATTTTTCCTTTAGAACCTTATTAGTATGTGGTACGCCGAGGTTTCCGTCTCTTCCTCTATCTATGCAAAACGTTGATATACGAGGGTTGTTACGTAAATTTTGAGATAGATAAATAAAAATCAATACACAATAATACACTTTGGCATGTGTTTAACCAATTGTCGCAGAATTTTTTCCGTTTCTATATCAACAGCTTCTTCAGGTGTAGGAAAACGTTGATCTCGTAATTTATTTTGGATCTGCGGGAATAAGAAGAAATCATTGGGTGCCAAATAAGGACTATACGGTGGATGACTCATCAATTCGATGTTTTGACTGTTCAATAACGTTTTTGTTTGAATTGATCTGCCAGAGATCATATTTTCATAAGAAACAATGAAAAGTGTGAATATTAATTATTATTAATAGATTCTTTCAATTACATAAGTTGTAGTATACGAGGGGTTCAGAAAATGATGGTTTTTTTCAGAACTATTGGAATATTTTGATTATTTTCTGGTTCATTTTTATAAATTTTCAATCACGTATTTAATCTAAAGGTTGATTTCTATCGATTATTTGAATTATATATTTTTTTCATGTACAGGGTGTTGAGAAACTTATGATATTCATTACTAACAATGAAAAGTGTGAATATTTTGTAATTTTGTAGTTTTTGGCTCAATCAACCAATTGAATACACGATATATTTCAAATTTTGTACTAAATACTTTCAATTACATAAGTTGTAGTATACGAGGGGTTCAGAAAATGATGATTTTTATCAGAACTATTGGAATATTTTGATTATTTTCGAAATTTCTGTATTTTCTGGTTCATTTTTATAAATTTTTAATCACGTATTCAATCTAAAGGTTGCTTTCTATCTATTCTTTGAATTATATATTTTTTTCATGTACAGGGTGTTGAGAAACTTATGATATTCATTACTAACAATGAAAAGTGTGAATATTTTGTAATTTTGTAGTTTTTGGCTTAATGAACCAATTGAATGCACGATATATTTTAAATTTTGTACTAAATACTTTCAATTACATAAGTTGTAGTATACGAGGGGTTCAGAAAATGATAGTTTTTATCAGAACTATTGGAATATTTTAATTATTTTCGAAATTTCGGTATTTTCTGGTTCATTTTATAAATTTTTAATCACGTATTCAATCTAAAGGTTGCTTTCTATCGATTCTTTGATTTAATTTTTTCCCTCATATACAGGGTGTTGAGAAACCTATTTTATTTATCATTAACAATGAAAAGTGTGAATATTTTATAATTTTGTAGTTTTTGGCTCAATCAACCAATTGAATAAACGATATATTTTAAATTTTGTACTAAATACTTTCAATTACACAGGTTGTAGTATACGAGGGGTTCAGAAAATGATGGTTTTTATCAGAACTATTGGAATATTTTGATTATTTTCGAAATTTCGGTATTTTCTGGTCCATTTTTATAAATTTTTAATAACGTAGTTAATCTAAAGGTTGCTTTCTATCTATTCTTTGAATTATATATTTTTTTCATGTACAGGGTGTTGAGAAACTTATGATATTCATCACTAACAATGAATATTTTGTAATTTTGTAGTTTTTGGCTCAATCAACCAATTGAATAAACGATATATTTTAAATTTTGTACTAAATACTTTCAATTACATAAGTTGTAGTATACGAGGGGTTCAGAAAATGATGGTTTTTATCAGAACTATTGGAATATTTTGATTATTTTCGAAATTTCGGTATTTTCTGGTTCATTTTTATAAATTTTTAATCACGTATTCAATCTAAAGGTTGCTTTCTATCTATTCTTTGAATTATATATTTTTTTCATGTACAGGGTGTTGAGAAACTTATGATATTCATTACTAACAATGAAAAGTGTGAATATTTTGTAATTTTGTAGTTTTTGGCTTAATGAACCAATTGAATGCACGATATATTTCAAATTTTGTACTAAATACTTTCAATTACATAAGTTGTAGTATACGAGGGGTTCAGAAAATGATAGTTTTTATCAGAACTATTGGAATATTTTAATTATTTTCGAAATTTCGGTATTTTCTAGTTCATTTTATAAATTTTTAATCACGTATTCAATCTAAAGGTTGCTTTCTATCGATTCTTTGATTTAATTTTTTCCCTCATATACAGGGTGTTGAGAAACCTATTTTATTTATCATTAACAATGAAAAGTGTGAATATTTTGTAATTTTGTAGTTTTTGGCTTAATGAACCAATTGAATGCACGATATATTTTAAATTTTGTACTAAATACTTTCAATTACATAAGTTGTAGTATACGAGGGGTTCAGAAAATGATAGTTTTTATCAGAACTATTGGAATATTTTAATTATTTTCGAAATTTCGGTATTTTCTAGTTCATTTTATAAATTTTTAATCACGTATTCAATCTAAAGGTTGCTTTCTATCGATTCTTTGATTTAATTTTTTTCCTCATGTACGGGGTGTTGAGAAACTTATGATTTTCATGAATTACAATGAAAGTGTGAAGATTTGATAATTTTGTAGGTTTTCGCTAAATCACCCCAACAATTCGATGTTTTGACTGTTTTTGTTTGAATTGATCTGTCGTTGTGAAAGTTGATTCGTCTTTCGAGATTTGTGTCTCTGATTTTTTCGAACACTTCTAGCAAACAAATGCTGTTGTACCATTTAGAATAAAACGTTCCACGTGGCTCTAATGTCCAGTTATTTCGATAAAATTGGCCACCTATCGTTTTATTTTATTTTATAGACGTCATAGAAATCCATCGCACGGAAATATTAACGATTTAATAGGATTTTTTGACAAAAGAGAATGGTAATTATATACTTTCGCGGTTGCCTCGTTTTTTGGCTCTAGAAAATCGAAAAATTATCCGATTTCCATGAATTTTTTTTAAATTCTTCATTTTTACGGCGAATTTATGAATAAAAATAGTTCGAATGGTTTTATGACTTTAAAATCTCTTTAACAGTCAATTTTAGTAAGATACCAGTTTTTTTATGGTGGAAATTTTCAATTTTTAAAGTTAACTTTCAATATTGTACATTTAATTACAATAAGTGATTTTAAGAATGTTTTTGTTACTTGATAATAAATGTACAAACGATTATATGTGAGAAAAAGTCAATTTTAAGGAAAATTTTTATTATTTTTTATTGTAAAAACATGAAAAATCAACATTTTTGCACAAATTTTTTTTCAATTTGTTCATTTTTTTGTGTAGATTATGAAAAAAAATATGACAACTTCATTTGACTATTTGGAAAAAAGTTATAAACAATTATACGTGAATAAGTGCATTTTCATGAACATTTAAAGCCCTGAAACCGATATAAGTTTTAATTTTTTTTAATTCCCATAATTTTTTTCGTAAATCTGCTGTAAAAACGAAGATTTAAAAAAAAAATTCATCGAAATCGGATGATTATTCGATTTTCTAGAGCCAAAAAACTAAAGTTTAAAATAACCATTAAAAATGTCAAAATTTATGATGTCAGATTTGACAGAGTTACATCAGTGTTGCCATATTTCAAAACTTAATTCGAAGTGTTTCAAACTTTAAACTACAGAGTATAGTATATATTATATACTACACTCTTTTTTACTTTTATTGCTTTTTATTTAAAGTGAAAACATGAAAAATTATTTTAGTACGTATCAAACTAGTTATTTTATCGTAGTTTACCTAGTCAAAAAATTTTTGACATAAATAATTTTAATCTAAAACTCAACCGTAAATTTCTGTATATTACAGATTTATGCGAAATATCAGCAAGTTATTGTCTACTTTAAGCATTTCCAAGACACAAATAACAAAAAAAGTAAAAAGTAGTAGCTTCGTTATGTTTATTATAGCCAAAATTAGCGATAAAACTTTTACTAAATACTCATGCGTCTGTCATAAATTTTATTTATGATAATTATTTTCTCGAGAACTGGTTTTATCGCGTTTACAATGTTCTTTATATCATATAAAGTAGTACCATTCAGTTCTCTAAGTGATAATGGAAAATAAAGCGGCAGGTAGATATTGAATTTTAGATATTGATATACAGGGTGTCCCACGACGAGTTAAAACTATCTGTATATCTGTATATGGCAAAATACTTGTAGTAAAATCATGAAAATTTCTACGTTTGGGTTTTCGAATACGATCTTTTTAACTAGAATATTTTCAAAGATGGACGACTTCCGGTTCTACCGGAAGTCGACTGTAACTTTGTTATTTTAAATAAAATACCCTGTCTATTAATACATTTTTGAAATCTACGTAAAATTTTAGTATATTTTTGTCTAAAAAGTTTTTTTGAAAAATTCATACTTTTTGAGTTATTAATTTTTTTACATAAAATTTAACCGTTGCAGACCCTTATAAATTATTTTTTTACGAAGATACCCTTAAAAATATGAAAATAGTTTCTATTCGGTTGATTATAGCAAGATCAGACGTATTTGAATCTATGTTTATAATTTTTTCATTTTATACAGGGTGTGTATGAAGTTTAACTTCATAAATATCAAATTTCTTTATTTTTTCAAATAGAACCACCCGGTTTTTTTTATTTTAGAGAATTAGAGATAACTGAAAGAGAAATTTCACAATATCAGCAAGACAACAATTGAAGATGGAGTATTTATTTGTTCACAAATATAGAAACTAATAAAAGATACAAACTTTTAAGGACAGTTGAATGATGTAGAAAAAGTCGCCTGGAAATATTTTGTGAATGTTGTCCAAAATTTCCATAAAGCGGAAAATAACAACGAGCAAAAGCTTTTGGATGTAATATGTTTTCAAAACTGATGATCTGGATCTCTTCCTCGAGAATTTGAGAACTATAACTGATCAAAGATTTCATCAGGACATTTCCTTAATAGAAAAGTGCTATCGAGAGAAAATCTTCAGGAAAGCTAGTAGATTACTCTTGGAGACTTAGAAGGAACCTACCAGAAGTCAAAAATTCACGAAAATCCAGCTGTTTTTTGTAAATTGTAAACATTGTAAATGTCCACGATCCCACCAACAATCCAATAAATACTAATACAACTATAGTCGATGTTATTTCTTTGAACTCGTTAAATGTTGTATCAAAGCATCAATAACAATGTAGCTTCTTCTTTACTTCAAATTAATAATTCTCACAGTTGTACTTCTAATATTATTATTACAAAATAAAAATTGATAAAAGTTTCTTTAAGTCTACGGACGTGGAAAAACTTTTAAATGAAGCTCGTGAGTAAAGTAGGTTAAACCGTATTATTTCACTCACTTACTTGCATAAAAAACTATTTTTTTTGTAATTTTTCATAAAAATATTTGTCTTGTTGTCACACAAAAATCTGATGGGCCAATTTCCATTGATATTTTATTGTTTAGTGGCCATAGAAAATTTGTTATGACAAAAAAAAGTTGTTGCCAAGTGGAATTAAACTTTTAAGTAGGTATCTAAAAATTTAAAATATTAAAGTAAAATTCGGAAAGCATTTGCTCTTAATAAATAAAAGAAATCTGGTTCTGTGGCATTCCGACCAATTTATAACAGTAAGAAAATAATATATTATTTCAATATAACCTCTAATTGGCATTATAAAAAGTTACTAGTGTATTTTTAATTAGTTGAATGACTATGTGACGCAAATGATTTAGATCGAAGATAATGTAAATGAGACGAATTCAAACGATCAAATAAATAATTGGCTCCACCTTAATAGGACGAAAAATTACGTAACTCGATAACAGAAACAAGTTTTGCTTAGTCCAAGAAAAAACTATTGTCATTAGTCGGTGGAAAAAAAACGCCACCTTCCAATAATAACTAATAACTCGTCAGTACAATTATTAATAATATTGTATTGGATATGTCATTTTCGTTGTCATTATCAGCTTGAATATTATCTACAATTTCTTAATAAGGTCTTTCTCCCTCTTATTTCACCCCTTATCATTTCTGTAGATCCATCTATGGATCTACCGATCTCTTTTCCAAAATTTCTCCCTCTATGATCATTTTTTTCAAGCAGCTTTTCGAAAAATATCTAGGATTTTCTTTCGGCGATTTGAAATGTCTATATTTTCTACGCCCATGTCTGTAAACGTCAAAAATCGCACTGTCAACATTCCTTCTAAATGACAGTTTTCTACGCCCATGTCTGGAAACGTCAAAAATCGCACTGTCAACATTCATTATAAATGACATTTAACGATGACGTAATGAGATCTCATAGCATACACGTGCGTTTTGAGAAGAAAACTTCTTGATTTAAATAAATTGCAATCAAATTTTTATTTACGTAAGACTTTAATTGGTCTATTTACACAAATTTAGTCAATTAAAAAACATAAAATCTTTTAGCATCAGCGAGAAATATTTAGTATTGAAAGAGTGATGCCCCTAAATGTAGGCAGCACATTATGCAATTTCTTTAAAAATTGCAGACGTTTTCTTAAGTAGCATGCTATAAAAATAAATGTCACGTCAATTATATCGCACAATCGATTTATAATAATTGTTTAATTATTATCAACAACTATTATAATAAAGTTTAAGTATAGTATGTTAAATCTTGATACCTGATACCTGAACCTGAACCTGATACATCTCTTGACTCTATTTTTATGTCTGACTCTCATAGAGGACGCTAGTTACACGGTTCGTTCCAAATGGTATTGACAGTAGTCAGAATGACAGTTGACAGACAGCAGACGACCTTGGAGGCAGAAGTTGAGGTAAATTCATTTTCTCGGCTATTAGTTTGGTTGTTTATTGATGTTTATAATGTAATTTTCCTTTTTTCTACCATACCAGACTTTGTAAAATCTCTTGAAATCAAGTGGGGATTTTGGCTACCCTTGTGAAGATGTACAAAAGAACGTCGTACCCAAAACAAGTGATGCAGTATCTTGAAAAGAGAAAATAACAAAAACTGGATTGTTCTCGATAAAACCACCACAAATTTGAAAAATTAATTGGACAATTATTTGCTGTAGGACGAATAACTTTTGGTCGATAATATTGATAGTTTCTTCATCATTATCGTCGATTTCATCTAGTGCAAATCTTCAATCATTATACCAAAACCTTTGTAATGTCGTTAAAACGTAAACAATTTGAAAAAGTAAGGTTATTATCCTCTGTTTTATTTCAAACTACTTCCTGACGCTGATGCCATCTATGAAAAGTGAAAAGAAACGTTTAAAGTGACGTTTGACGTTTAAACTTCATTTTAGGGCCGGAAGTCTACATGTAACTGTCTGATATCGATAATGCATATACATAAAACATATTTAAATAGTGTTATGGAAATCAAAACATTTTATAAAAATTAACAAATACTATTTTACTTCAAAGGATATAATTTATTGAACACGTTGGTGGATATTTGTATGCAATAATTCAATTTTTTTCTCGTATTTCCATAATTAATAACGGACAGGAATGTATTCTGCATTAAAAATGCAACAATAAAATGATTTTATAATTTATTTTAATGTCAAGTTTATAATATATGATACGTCAATTTATTTATTAATAATAATACGACAAAAAAGTTCTTGACTTGAAAGAGCATGACTATCGAATGGAATTGATGATCTGGCTGACGAAAGAAAAGCCTTAAGCCTTGAAAAAAGAATCTCCAGTCGTATCGTTACAGATAAGTCAAAATTTTCAAAAGAAAAATAAATGTATCAAACTGAGAGTAAAAAATACTACAACTGAGCGCAGTAAAAACTGGGTCCAGGTAGATCACCCATCAGATGATTGCGGATCCTAATCCAGAACGAATAAAATCACAGTTTCCGAACGTCGCATTCAATTTTCGGAGGAAATTTCGAATTTAAAACACGACCTTTTGATTTCTATTACTTTTTAATGCGTTAATTCAAGCTTGGGTACTGGACAATATGTTTGGACTCGGTTGCGACACAAAACTAACAATCACTTACATGATTTTTTGGTTTGGTAATTTTTTTCTTGATGAGAGTACTTACAGCAAAATCATCACAAAGTTCGTGTGACAAAAATAGTCAGTTAACCTCGGAAATCCTCCAGGAAGGACTACAAATAAATTACCCAGGATTTTCATATTTAATGTTTGTATTTTCAAATTTACATTAATAAATTTTAATATTTTTTTCGTAATATGAATGCTGAAATATTTGCTACTTGGTTACGAAGTCAAAAAGTCGTACTGCGGTATTTTATCGAATATTTTAAAGTAGTTTGATTCAGTTGGAAATCATGTTAATATTATAACATCCAAAATGTATATTTAGCAGTAGATTCTGAAGATTAATAATAATTTTATCTATTAAAGAATGTCGAACACGACAGTACCACATGTCATGGGCACGGTACTCCCCCGCTACTGCCGTAATATCACGGTACCACACCGGAAACAGTACTACTTGTTCGAGTTGGTGCTGTTTTATCGACAAGGTCGTCCAGTCTGCTCTAGTTCTTTATGAAATTTTATCAGAGGCGGAGTACAGTTGATATTTTTTCTAAGCAACGGCGCTCCTCTAATTTATTTAATTAATTTGAAAAAAATTCTTATTCGGACTTAACTTCCGGTGAAATCTAACAGATGACGTCGTTATTTTTGAAATTCCCGCAATTATTTCGTGCGCAGGTAATTAGGCGCAGTAATATCCGCCATTTTGCTTAGGAACCAACAATTTTCGATTCTTCAACTTTGAAACTTTGTATCTCAAAAACCATCGAATGTAGTACGTTCCTGATTTATTTTTTAATAGTTTGAACCTTTGAACGTACTTTTTTGAAATATTAACTTGATATTTCAAGTAATTTGGTCTGTACGATTTTAAGAATACATTAGGAACCAACAATTTTCGATTCTTCAACTTTGAAACTTTGTATCTCAAAAACCATCGAATGTAGTACGTTCCTGATTTATTTTTTAATAGTTTGAACCTTTGAACGTACTTCTTTGAAATATTAACTTGATATTTCAAGTAATTTGGTCTGCACGATTTTAAGAATACATTAGGAACCAACAATTTTCGATTCTTCAACTTTGAAGCTCTGTATCTCAAAAACCATCGAATGTAGTACGTTCCTGATTTATTTTTTAATAGTTTGAACCTTTGAACGTACTTCTATGAAATATTAACTTGATATTTCAAGTAATTTGGTCTGTACGATTTTAAGAATACATTAGGAACCAACAATTTTCGATTCTTCAACTTTGAAACTTTGTATCTCAAAAACCATCGAATGTAGTACGTTCCTGATTTATTTTTTAATAGTTTGAACCTTTGAACGTACTTCTTTGAAATATTAACTTGATATTTCAAGTAATTTGGTCTGTACGATTTTAAGAATACATTAGGAACCAACAAACCAACAAAACTAAACGTTTGATTTCGATGATTTGAAGAATTTCCAAGTTCTAAATCAGCCATTACTCGCGAATAGTATAATCAAATTTGACCAGGACTGACGAAAAAAAATTTTTCATACACTTGTTGTGGCCTCTTTTGAAAATAAACAATGAGAAGTTTAACGAACGTCTGATAAAAATTCATTGTAAGTAATTTACAAGTTACCGATTATTGTCAACAAGAGGTGTGTCTTTCAACACTTATTTCTGCATTAATATGATCCTGTTCGATGATAAATACGACCATGTATAAGTCGTTTACAAAGTAGGAGGCACTTTCCAGTAAATACGCCCTCAAATTATTGCGAAATGTTGGAAAAGATGATATCGATTTCCAAGTGATTGTGCATTTTTTGGCATTGTCAAATATTGAGCCTTCAACTAATTCTGAACGTGGACCTTTCTGAAATTGGACAAGAATCTTATAAGGATTCAATGGAAATTAGGGCATTAGATATGGTCCTATTAAGTGTAGTGTTTATAAACAGAAGAAGGGTCTAGTACTGAGCCTTGGGGCACTCCACATTCTATTGGCTTGCAAGAATACGTTGTATCAACCCTTATAAGCTGACTTCTGTTGATAAGGTACGACTTAAACCATGCTAGAGGTATTCCCTTGAAAACGTAGTACTGCAGTTGATTAAAATAAAATGATTAACACAATCGAAAGCCTTGGAAAAATCACAGAAAGTTGTTGCGGTGAAGTGGTGGTTATTTAAGATGGAGTAGACATTATTTAGGAGAGAGGATGTGTATTTGTTACTTAAAAAACTAAGTTGATGGGTAGTAAGTATTTTATATTTAAACACGAATGATAAAAGCTTCTTTTTGACCAATCTTTCAATGATTTTAGATAACGTGGTAAAGAGTGCAATTGGGCTATAATTCGATGCTTGGTTTTTATCTCTTCATAAGTAAGAAAAAAAAAATAATGTGATTCAACACAAATAAAGGTTATTTTATGGTATTCATCAACTTTTTCACGATTTTTTTTTGCTTTTTCTAATAAATAACAACTCGTGATTAATGTTGGCCGAATTTACCGCACCAAAAGGTCTTCGGGATTTTTATTACCACATATAAAAACCGTATAACAAAGTTGATTCATTCTTCTAAGAAAATTGTCACTATAACTTTTTGTTTACTATGATTAATTAAAGATACGGAAGTTGTTAATTCTACAACAAACTATTGGATGAAATTTGACATCTGTCATTTGACAAATGACACATAACTCTTAATATAAGAACCAAATTGATTGTTGTCATTATTTCTTCGTATGACATTCTCAAATTAACGTTTTATAACCTATAAATCCCATTCCGAAGACTGTCTGAATGATTTCTACCATTGAACGATTGAATAAATTGGAACTCAATCTATAATAAACGCGAACATAAATCACCACTACAAAAGCCTGTTGTTTATATTGTCTACCTCGTAGGTTAATAACAACAAATTATGGTAAAATGAAATTTGTCACCATTTATTGTGAGTTTTTGCATAATTTGATATTGAAAATAAACCAATGCATTCAAAGCATGGTAACATTTTAAAAATACGATACATCTTTTCCAATTACATTCAAGTCACTGAAATGCAATAAATAACAATCATTAAACGTACAAGTCGAGTCTAAAATAAAGCTGTGTGTATATACTTTGAGTTAATTCAGTACTAGTGAAATCATGGCATGTATCATGTTTCAAAATGATTAATGGCACTAGATGCTATGCAATTTATTAATTTTTAATTGTCCTATGGATATAAATTACAATAGTAACGAACAGACAGACAGTTTAACAAACATAAAAAAAACGGGTTTGTTTCCCATCCATACAACATAACCTTTAATAAAAACTTATATTTAATTAAAGATGGCGTATTGAAAATAAGAAAAGAAGATTTGACGTTATCAAGTAGGTTATCTATTCGACTTATATATCTTTTGACAGATTTGACATATTAAAGTAGGTTATCTACTCGTCTTATATATCTTTTGACAGATTTGACATATTAAAGTATGTTATCTACTCGTCTTATATATCTTTTGACAGATTTGACATATTAAAGTATGTTATCTACTCGTCTTATATATCTTTTGACAGATTTGACATATTAAAGTAGGTTATCTACTCGTCTTATATATCTTTTGACAGATTTGACATATTAAAGTAGGTTATCTACTCGTCTTATATATCTTTTGACAGATTTGACATATTAAAGTAGGTTATCTACTCGTCTTATATATCTTTTGACAGATTTGACATATTAAAGTAGGTTATCTACTCGTCTTATATATCTTTTGACAGATTTGACATATTAAATTAGGTTATCTACTCGTCTTATATATCTTTTGACAGATTTGACATATTAAATTAGGTTATCTACTCGTCTTATATATCTTTTGACAGATTTGACATATTAAAGTAGGTTATATACTCGTCTTATATATCTTTTGACAGATTTGACATATTAAAGTAGGTTATCTACTCGTCTTATATATCTTTTGACAGATTTGACATATTAAAGTAGGTTATCTACTCGTCTTATATATCTTTTGACAGATTTGACATATTAAAGTATGTTATCTACTCGTCTTATATATCTTTTGACAGATTTGACATATTAAAGTATGTTATCTACTCGTCTTATATATCTTTTGACAGATTTGACATATTAAAGTAGGTTATCTACTCGTCTTATATATCTTTTGACAGATTTGACATATTAAAGTAGGTTATCTACTCGTCTTATATATCTTTTGACAGATTTGACATATTAAAGTAGGTTATCTACTCGTCTTATATATCTTTTGACAGATTTGACATATTAAAGTAGGTTATCTACTCGTCTTATATATCTTTTGACAGATTTGACATATTAAAGTAGGTTATCTACTCGTCTTATATATCTTTTGACAGATTTGACATATTAAAGTAGGTTATCTACTCGTCTTATATATCTTTTGACAGATTTGACATATTAAAGTAGGTTATCTACTCGTCTTATATATCTTTTGACAGATTTGACATATTAAAGTAGGTTATATACTCGTCTTATATATCTTTTGACAGATTTGACATATTAAAGTAGGTTATCTACTCGTCTTATATATCTTTTGACAGATTTGACATATTAAAGTAGGTTATCTACTCGTCTTATATATCTTTTGACAGATTTGACATATTAAAGTATGTTATCTACTCGTCTTATATATCTTTTGACAGATTTGACATATTAAAGTATGTTATCTACTCGTCTTATATATCTTTTGACAGATTTGACATATTAAAGTAGGTTATCTACTCGTCTTATATATCTTTTGACAGATTTGACATATTAAAGTAGGTTATCTACTCGTCTTATATATCTTTTGACAGATTTGACATATTAAAGTAGGTTATCTACTCGTCTTATATATCTTTTGACAGATTTGACATATTAAAGTAGGTTATCTACTCGTCTTATATATCTTTTGACAGATTTGACATATTAAAGTAGGTTATCTACTCGTCTTATATATCTTTTGACAGATTTGACATATTAAAGTAGGTTATCTACTCGTCTTATATATCTTTTGACAGATTTGACATATTAAAGTAGGTTATCTACTCGTCTTATATATCTTTTGACAGATTTGACATATTAAATTAGGTTATCTACTCGTCTTATATATCTTTTGACAGATTTGACATATTAAAGTAGGTTATCTACTCGTCTTATATATCTTTTGACAGATTTGACATATTAAAGTATGTTATCTACTCGTCTTATATATCTTTTGACAGATTTGACATATTAAAGTAGGTTATCTACTCGTCTTATATATCTTTTGACAGATTTGACATATTAAAGTAGGTTATCTACTCGTCTTATATATCTTTTGACAGATTTGACGTATTAAAGTAGGTTATCTACTCGTCTTATATATCTTTTGACAGATTTGACGTATTAAAGTAGGTTATCTACTCGTCTTATATATCTTTTGACAGATTTGACGTATTAAAGTAGGTTATCTACTCGTCTTATATATCTTTTGACAGATTTGACATATTAAAGTAGGTTATCTACTCGTCTTATATATCTTTTGACAGATTTGACATATTAAAGTAGGTTATCTACTCGTCTTATATATCTTTTGACAGATTTGACATATTAAAGTAGGTTATCTACTCGTCTTATATATCTTTTGACAGATTTGACATATTAAAGTAGGTTATCTACTCGTCTTATATATCTTTTGACAGATTTGACATATTAAAGTAGGTTATCTACTCGTCTTATATATCTTTTGACAGATTTGACATATTAAAGTAGGTTATCTACTCGTCTTATATATCTTTTGACAGATTTGACATATTAAAGTAGGTTATCTACTCGTCTTATATATCTTTTGACAGATTTGACATATTAAAGTAGGTTATCTACTCGTCTTATATATCTTTTGACAGATTTGACATATTAAAGTAGGTTATCTACTCGTCTTATATATCTTTTGACAGATTTGACATATTAAAGTAGGTTATCTACTCGTCTTATATATCTTTTGACAGATTTGACATATTAAAGTAGGTTATCTACTCGTCTTATATATCTTTTGACAGATTTGACATATTAAAGTAGGTTATCTACTCGTCTTATATATCTTTTGACAGATTTGACATATTAAATTAGGTTATCTACTCGTCTTATATATCTTTTGACAGATTTGACATATTAAATTAGGTTATCTACTCGTCTTATATATCTTTTGACAGATTTGACATATTAAATTAGGTTATCTACTCGTCTTATATATCTTTTGACAGATTTGACATATTAAATTAGGTTATCTACTCGTCTTATATATCTTTTGACAGATTTGACATATTAAATTAGGTTATCTACTCGTCTTATATATCTTTTGACAGATTTGACATATTAAATTAGGTTATCTACTCGTCTTATATATCTTTTGACAGATTTGACATATTAAATTAGGTTATCTACTCGTCTTATATATCTTTTGACAGATTTGACATATTAAATTAGGTTATCTACTCGTCTTATATATCTTTTGACAGATTTGACATATTAAATTAGGTTATCTACTCGTCTTATATATCTTTTGACAGATTTGACATATTAAAGTAGGTTATCTACTCGTCTTATATATCTTTTGACAGATTTGACATATTAAAGTAGGTTATCTACTCGTCTTATATATCTTTTGACAGATTTGACATATTAAATTAGGTTATCTACTCGTCTTATATATCTTTTGACAGATTTGACATATTAAAGTAGGTTATCTACTCGTCTTATATATCTTTTGACAGATTTGACATATTAAAGTATGTTATCTACTCGTCTTATATATCTTTTGACAGATTTGACATATTAAAGTAGGTTATCTACTCGTCTTATATATCTTTTGACAGATTTGACATATTAAAGTAGGTTATCTACTCGTTTTATGTATCTTGTTAATTAATTATCGCGACGCAGTAGTTCCTTATGTTTCTAGAGACAATTTCAAGTTCCAAATGAATATTTCTTGGTTTTAAATGAGATTTATCAGTGTATGTGACTACTACACAGCCGCACGCCACCTGTCGACGCCGCTCATAACTCAATATAGTATGACAGGTACACAGTTCGGCTCCATCTATTGGATAGTCATATACCAAATTTTACGATTTTCATCCATGAAAAAATCTATTTATCATAGAGAGTTTTTGTATGCTTTTTTTCGTAAAAGTGAATGTACAAGATAAAAAAAAAGATAAAAGTCGCTGAAAGCGAAATCCGGACTGTAAGGAGGATGACCAAACACGTCGTTGTTCGCAGTGTGAGGTTATGAGTTGTGGCGGCGCAATTTCATAATGGTCTCGCAAAAAAACATGCTGGTTTGATTACTTCAAGCGTATTATTGAATTTATTTTGGTTTAACTTTCTTTGCATTTAGAAAACTAATCACAGATCTGATTCTACAAGCGTCACAACGGAATCGGAATTGATATTGTGGATAAACCTCGTAGATATTTTTGGAAAAGAAGTTTAACTGTAATTGGACGAAAGTTGTCCAGTATTAAACACATTCTTTTCTGTGATTATGGTTCTACCTAATTTTTTTGGGAGTTATTCAGTTTCATCATTATCAAACTCTAATGTGTCCAGGAGTTTGTATCATCTAACCTTGATCCTGGAAGTTGTACTTCAAAATTTTTTTTGTTTTATTGAACTAACAAATACTCGATACTCTTCGTGGATATTTTGTGTTTTTAATTAATCTATGATAAACTTGAAACCATTAAATAAATGCACTTAAACGTCGGTATCGCTTAAAGCGTTTTACTTTGCCTCTACGCTTCTAAGTAGGACAAGCTGATGGTTCAAAGTTGCCATTTATCCGTTGTTAAGGTTATCATATTGAATATGAAAGTAATTATTATTTAATATTGTTATCTCGGATCTGGTAATTATTTCAGTCTTTGTATATATATACATGATGATAGAAAAATTTGATACCTTTTGCGGTATGTATTTATGACATCATATAATTGCCGTTTTAGAAATCCGCTTTGTTCATTAGTCCTAATCAATTTCCTCGATTCTAAGGAATTATAATCGTCGAATATCTAGTCAAGTTCGTACTGGATCGCGTTGTTAAAGTAATAATAGAATCACTGATTATAAATAATAATGACGAAGATAATGATAATGAAGAATTTTGTTTCATTTTAATTAAAAACGTTTCAAGTATTCATCATCAATTTGTAATGTGATAAAATACATTTATAATACAAAAAAATACTTCATTTATTATTTCTGAGGGATATACAGGGTGTCCCGAATCAAAAAATGTAGCTATTACAATTTGCAGCATCGAGGAGTTGAAAAAAAAACACTCTAATTTAAAAATACAAAATTTGTAGAAAAAACTTGAAACAGTTCGATTTTTATTCTCAATTAAACAATTTGCAGTATGAAAATTGCCCCCTCTGAATTATAAGCACCCCTTTTGAGTAAGAAAGAAGGTCGTGTGGCATCTTTTATAAGAAGTAATCGAGAGGAGTCAAATCGGGGGATCTAGCCGGTCACTGTATCTTTCCACGTTTTCCAATCTACTTATAGGGCTTAACCTCGTTTAAATAATTTTTGGCTGTACGTTTAAAATGCGTTGGAGCTCCGTCTTGTAGAGGTAGAGGTCTTTGTAATGTAGGCACTAAGAAGTTTATCAAAAAATCTAGATAAACCTCACCATGCCCAAAAATAATTTTATTGTTAATGATACCAGCCTAAACGTTCGCTTTTTTAGGATATTGAGTGTGAGCCTCCTAGCACATCCATTGAGGATTTTCTTTGCACCTATATCTACAGTTTTGTTTGTTAAATGAAACGTCGCTTCATCAGAAATAACTATTTTGTTTATGAACCGTAAATCTGCGCTTATTTTGTCCATCATCGATTCACAGAATGCTTGTCTTCTATCAGGATCATCTTCATTCAACTCCTGAACCAATTCAACTTTGTAAGGGTGCTCTTTGTTTAGACAAGATTCTCAAAAGTTTTCGAGTTGAATAATGCGGATTTCTACCTGGTTTTTTCGACATATGGGGGTCTAAAAAGTAACTTACATTGACATTAAGAGAAGGTGATGCTTCATCACCCCCCCAAGAATGGTCCAATCGCATTCTACTTATTAATTAATGCCTTCAATAGTGTCATTCGTTGTATCATATTCGTTGACATACGTTTCTTATGTATAATACGACAAAAGTAAAGATTTCATCATTCAACCTTAATAAGAATTAAAACTATCACCAAGAACAGACCAAAAAAGCACTTCCATTATTTGTATCATACAAGGGTTGTTTAAAAACTTTCCGATCTAATAAAGAACCAACAACATTTTCCTACAATTTTTCATTTTGAGGTTAAATATGGATGCAAATAGAGCATTTAAGTCCGATTTTCCCGACGTATTTAATAGACTATAATGTATTTATTCCAAATTTTGACATTAGAAATAAGGAGGTAACTAGGTTTTTAATCGCCGTGACGAAAGTGCCTTCGTATAAAGCCTTTACTACACGATGCGTTCGTTGGCTTGCTCGAAGGCTGGAATCTTACCTAAAGAAATGAAAAATTGGCAAAAAATTACTAGAATAAAATACAAACACTCAAATTGAATGAAGTATTAGTTTTACAGCCTTCTTTATATATTAGTTCTTATCTTAAAATATATTTATGGTATTTATTTTATATAATTGAAGACGATACTTTAATGGAGTTGAAGTTGAATTTATAAAACTGACGGAAATACTAAACACAGACAATTTATAGTAACGATAACTCTCAATGAGGTTAGTTTTCATAATAATAAATAAGTAATTGATGATGATGCGTCGCTGTGATAAGGGTTGTTTTGGATTATTTAACTCTAGCAACTTTGTAGCGTGTAGTTGTACCACAAGTGTTGGTTCCAGCTACGCTACAATTGCCGTTTTTTCATTGTCAACGTTCCAATGTCAATTTGCAGTCATACCAGCTTTGAGAGCTTTGTGGGCATCGCGTTGAACCGGCTTGAGCACTTAATCAAATTAAATAATTTATAACCGCAGGTTTTTAGCTAATGTTTTTTAATGTTTTTTTCCTCACTACTACTTTCTGTTACTTAATAACGTAGTCGGCTTTATATCCAAATTTATATCGGGAAAAAAAGTAATTTTTAACCGCAGCCTTTTTACAAGTCTTAATAAACAATCTCATGTGGCCTTGGCAAGGTTGAATTCTATCCGTTCGACTCTCTTCTCTTCAGTGCCGTAACCAAAGTACTTTCAAACAGGATAAATAATATTAAAATCCGATTAATTCGTGTATTGTGTGGCTCTAAACACATATAGCAATTAATTTAGGCACAGAAAGCAAAATGCGTGGATTTCGCCAGATGTTCCTTTGGCGTAGTTCCACAACAAGCGTAGTCTCAAGAAGGTCGGAATCAATGCACCAAAAGTCACCACAAAACGTCAAGATCGTCCATTGACTGTTACCTCATCGTCTTGGCCACTTACTCTGGTGTAGGGAAAGATATCAACTACGGAATCAAGTAATCTTCAGGAGATATACGACATTTAGAACGTGATTCCTTCACAATAGTTTTCAGTCGATTCATCTAGGTGCAGAATCTCTTAATTTGAACACGAAATTTGTGGTAACCAGTTTTAGCTAGAAGAAACTAGAATGCTTCAATGAAACCTGCTCTATTATAGAGGTTCTATATTGGAAAGTCTACAAAAAACGACTCTAAATGTTTTCCATTGATTTTCATCACTTCGTCTTCAATTTTGTTTTGAGCATGTCAATTTGGTATTTATTTTCTGGTATTCTATACATACAAAGATCAGAATCAGCAGTTCAAAATAGTGCGACGACCTTTATTTATTGAATCGTTTTGATTCTTTGAACGCTGTTTATGAGATGAGTGGTTTCAATTCAGAACTATCCAATTTGGATCTTCATAATAGTTTTTCTCGAAAAATTGTGTTGAAATGTTATCAAGTGTTCAATATTATTGACATAAGTTGTTGGAAAGATCAGACGAACAAGGACTCTATAGTGTCTCTTTCAGAGTTTTGAGCTTTTATCCTTAGAAGCAGCTGCTTCATTGTAAAGTAACTCAGTTTACAGAAAGAAACTTCACTTTCTTCAATTAGTTTTTTTTCTATACTCTAAGCGACTCAATGAGAACTAAAGAAGGTCCAAGCATAACACAGGAAGGAGAACAAGGACTCTATAGTGTCTCTTTCAGAGTTTTGAGCTTTTATCCTTAGAAGCAGCTGCTTCGTTGTAAAGTAACTCAGTTTACAGAAAGAAACTTCACTTTCTTCAATTAGTTTTTTTTCTATAATCTAAGCGACTCAATGAGAACTGAAGAAGGTCCAAGCATAACACAGGAAGGAGAACAAGGACTCTATAGTGTCTCTTTCAGAGTTTTGAGCTTTTATCCTTAGAAGCAGCTGCTTCATTGTAAAGTAACTCAGTTTACAGAAAGAAACTTCACTTTCTTCAATTAGTTTTTTTTCTATACTCTAAGCGACTCAATGAGAACTAAAGAAGGTCCAAGCATAACACAGGAAGGAGAACAAGGACTCTATAGTGTCTCTTTCAGAGTTTTGAGCTTTTATCCTTAGAAGCAGCTGCTTCATTGTAAAGTAACTCAGTTTACAGAAAGAAACTTCACTTTCTTCAATTAGTTTTTTTTCTATACTCTAAGCGACTCAATGAGAACTAAAGAAGGTCCAAGCATAACACAGGAAGGAGAAAAGAGAACGAAGAAAAACGAAGAAATAGAGAAAGAACTGGTGAAAAAAATATAGTGGAATGCATTAAAGCACAAAGACTCAACTGGGATGGACATATGATGAAAAGAAAACCCATTGTGGTCAAAAAGAAAAGGCAGATCAAGAAAGATTTGTCGAAACGAAATAGAAGAAGAAGAAGAAAATAACAACAAACAAGACAAACGATAAACTGTAAAGAAAACAAAAATAGAAAACGAGGTGTAATCCACCTCAAAAAATGATTTTAAACTACTAGCCATAATCGAAAGGATTGAAAGACTTAATAATGATGATGAAGATGATGATGAAGCAAACAGGATCTTTATTAGTTGAGAAACGATGTACTCAAACTGTATTTCTAAGAGTCTCGCTTTTTATTTTCGTTATCTTAGATTATATAATAATAATTCCGTTGATGTGAAGATGGTTCTCAATCCTTCGTAGCAATTCGTTAACGTTAACGTTATTTCATGTTCAAATTCTTCATAGTAAGATTCTAAAATTTCTGCAAGTAAAACCACATCATCATTTTTACTTCTCCAACAACAAGATATTGAAAGAACGATCTCTGGGATGTGGAAGTTGACGAAGTTTGAGATGAAGGTAGAGAATAGCAAGGGGCTCAAGGTATCTCCTCGTGGAACACCTTTAGTTACTTCAAGTTCCTCGAAGCTTAAGTATCCTAATAACTTTTGCATCAATTCTAACATCGATATCAATCGCTTCAAATAAAAATCCTTTTAGACAACTAACGATCTACGTTAATGATCAAGCGATATACGATGATGGTATTGCATGTGTAATCATCGAGATCGTGCAGGTATTTCATTCTTCAATGCAATATAACGGTTTAGTACGTCAGCAATAAATGATAAATTATATTTTCAAAATAGCACAAAGAGATTTCGACAAGTCGAAGATTAATTATCGTTAAAATATAATTTGTGATAAATAGGAAGTATATTGAGAGTAGTGAATACTTGAAGATGGAATTTATTACGAAATAAATTGTTATTTAAGCTTCGGTAAGTAAAACCATGGTCAAAACTACCGAAAAATCGCAGAAACGAAGTTCTTTTAGCACGTCTCCGTCTAGGTCATAAGCGACTGACTTATAGCTACTTATTTGATGCGATTTTTAACCAAAATGTAGCAACTGCAATTGCAAACCGACTATTAAAGACATAATCGCCGAATTACCTTGTCTTAATTCAAAAAAATCATCATCAATCAAAATAAATTGTTATTTTAGTTATATCTCCACCCCTGATGTAAACAGGTCCATTGGTAACATTCCTGACCACTTGTTAATGTTCTCGAAACTTTATATTCGGAATCCATCCATCCCTCTTCTATTTTTTATTCGTTTTAAACAGAAAAATGTTCGGGATTCATCAAAAATAAAATTACCTCCACTTTAATGTCAATTTCTTAACCCCGCTTCAACCCCCAGATGATTTTTCTCTAACAATTCCAACCCTTGGACTTAAAAACGTCAAAATCTATGAGGATTTTGTTTTTACCGATTTTTGTATACAGGGTGTCCCTTATAAGAACCTGATCACTGTAATTATTATTGAAAAAAATCTTTTTGTTTCATAATATTGTTATTTTCTATTTGCTACGAGTTTATTTACAGCTTGGTTTCGATAAATTGACCGAATGTCAAAATATTAACAACTCAGTATTCACGTACAAGCTGCCTTAAATACTAAATCTAAATCTAAAATAGTTATTGTTGTTTAGAATCACGTCAATATAAAAATAAAAGTAAATTATTAGTAATTAACTCTTGGATTATGAACCTGTCTGTCTCTTTCTCGTATTATATAGTAGAATTTCAACTAAATATCCTCCGTAACCAAACACAAACCTCTTTGTAGTCTTCTCTCTCGCTTGGTGTATCAAATTATAATCTGTTTGATTTTTTTTTTTTTCATGTTAACTTTCTTGACCATTTTATTGGCTCTATAAATCAACGTCTCTTTTGTACACAACAATAAATTTTTTAATAAATTTCCCTCGTTCGTGGAACATGCGAAAAGAAAAAAAGTTTCGCATTGTCACATTGTATTATTTACCTACTTGCTCGAACTGTCAAATATTTCCCTTTTATAGCGTACACTTCGTGAACCACGCGTTCGTTATGCAATATGACATTGTGATAAATTTATTTACTTAACATATAAAAGCCTTAAACGTTGATCTCTGGAATATTCAAGTAAATTTACCTCGCATTCTCCAGTTAAGTATATTGCTTCTTTGTAAGTTATTTCAGCCCACCAGCGTAACTTTTTTTATTTTTATTAAAGTCGCCATGCAGGGGCGTACTACGCATTCAAAATTATTATAAATCTCCGTAGAAAACTAGCTTAAATTAATATTTACACCCACAAAACTTCTGTATAAGTTTATTGAGGTTATTGATGATATCGTACATTTTACTACTTTATTCGTTTTTAGTATTGTTTTTCTTTTCTTTCTCCTTCTTCTGCTACTTTTTCTACTCAAGTTTTTCCTTTCGTTTTTTTCTTATTCGCCACTTTTCTTATGAAGCTTCGATTCTTATTTGAGTTTTTCTCAAATTAACTTGTATATTATCTTGTCTATCTTCATTTTTCTTACTATTTTCTTTAGTTTTTCTATCTGTTTCGCTATTATCTTACTGTGTATCTTTTAGCTCATTACTCGGGCTACACTTGGAGTTGTTTTTCGAGTTTTCTTTTATACTATGCTTGTACTTGTACATTGCAGCATTTCCTCTTTAAGCTAACATTCCACAAAATTGCACTGCGTCGTACTTAAACTATTTTTTAGCATTGGACCTCTTCAGCACCAAAATCTCCTGTTGCTAGTAGTTGAACACTCCATATATTTTTTATTTGTTCTCCAAAGCTCGTTTTCGAGTGAATTCTTAATATTCTATGGAATCATATGTCTCAATGAAGATCTTTTCGTGTTTTTGTCTTTTGTCTTTTACTTTTTGGTCAATAATATCAAATTGCCGTTAACGGAAGATGGAAGATGTTAAAAAATTGAGAGTCTACATTCCAGATAAGATTTTTCGAAAAAATTCGTGACTGATCAACTGATGATTGATCTCAAGAGATTAAGAGGTTGAAGAAAAAGGTCTAAAGATGTTTGCTCTTTTGCCAAAACAAAAACCAAGCGATGTCAAGGCTTTCCTTATACCTAACAGATTCAGGTGGTTTCCAGAAGATAACTCAGTATTTCCCTGTTCCCTTCCACAGTTTGTGTGACAAGGTTTTCGGAATAATATTTGAGGCTTTTTACTTAAGACAAAAACGGATACTTTCTGTCCACTTTCGGTTAAGGCTTACCAAGATCGAGTGCCAATAAAAACTGCAAACATGGAAGATGTTAAAAAATTGAGAGTCCACATTCCAGATAAGATTTTTCGAAAAAATTCGTGACTGATCAACTGATGATTGATCTCAAGAGATTAAGAGGTTGAAGAAAAAGGTCTAAAGATGTTTGTTCTTTTGCCAAAACAAAAACCAAGCGATGTCAAGGCTTTCCTTATACCTGACAGATTCAGGTGGTTTCCAGAAAGTAACTCAGTATTTCCCTGTTCGCTTCCACAGTTTGTGTGACAAGATTTCGGAATAATATTTGAGGCTTTTTACTTAAGACAAAAACGGATACTTTCTGTCCACTTTCGGTTAAGGCTTACCAAGATCGAGTGCCAATAAAAACTGCAAACATGGAAGATGTTAAAAAATTGAGAGTCCACATTCCAGATAAGATTTTTCGAAAAAATTCGTGACTGATCAACTGATGATTGATCTCAAGAGATTACGAGCTTGAAGAAAAAGGTCTAAGGATGTTTGTTCTTTTGCCAAAACAAAAACCAAGCGATGTCAAGGCTTTCCTTATACCTGACAGATTCAGGTGGTTTCCAGAAAGTAACTCAGTATTTCCCTGTTCGCTTCCACAGTTTGTGTGACAAGATTTCGGAATAATATTTGAGGCTTTTTACTTAAGACAAAAACGGATACTTTCTGTCCACTTTCGGTTAAGACTTACCAAGATCGAGTGCCAATAAAAACTGCAAACATGGAAGATGTTAAAAAATTGAGAGTCCACATTCCAGATAAGATTTTTCGAAAAAATTCGTGACTGATCAACTGATGATTGATCTCAAGAGATTAAGAGGTTGAAGAAAAAGGTCTAAAGATGTTTGCTCTTTTGCCAAAACAAAAACCAAGCGATGTCAAGGCTTTCCTTATACCTAACAGATTCAGGTGGTTTCCAGAAGATAACTCAGTATTTCCCTGTTCGCTTCCACAGTTTGTGTGACAAGGATTTCGGAATAATATTTGATACTTTTTACTTAAGACAAAAACGGATACTTTCTGTCCACTTTCGGTTAAGGCTTACCAAGATCGAGTGCCAATAAAAACTGCAAACATGGAAGATGTTAAAAAATTGAGAGTCCACATTCCAGATAAGATTTTTCGAAAAAATTCGTGACTGATCAACTGATGATAGATCTCAAGAGATTACGAGCTTGAAGAAAAAGGTCTAAAGATGTTTGTTCTTTTGCCAAAACAAAAACCAAGCGATGTCAAGGCTTTCCTTATACCTGACAGATTCAGGTGGTTTCCAGAAGATAACTCAGTATTTCCCTGTTCGCTTCCACAGTTTGTGTGACAAGGATTTCGGAATAATATTTGATACTTTTTACTTAAGACAAAAACGGATACTTTCTGTCCACTTTCGGTTAAGGCTTACCAAGATCGAGTGCCAATAAAAACTGCAAACATGGAAGATGTTAAAAAATTGAGAGTCCACATTCCAGATAAGATTTTTCGAAAAAATTCGTGACTGATCAACTGATGATTGATCTCAAGAGATTAAGAGGTTGAAGAAAAAGGTCTAAAGATGTTTGCTCTTTTGCCAAAACAAAAACCAAGCGATGTCAAGGCTTTCCTTATACCTAACAGATTCAGGTGGTTTCCAGAAGATAACTCAGTATTTCCCTGTTCGCTTCCACAGTTTGTGTGACAAGGATTTCGGAATAATATTTGATACTTTTTACTTAAGACAAAAACGGATACTTTCTGTCCACTTTCGGTTAAGGCTTACCAAGATCGAGTGCCAATAAAAACTGCAAACATGGAAGATGTTAAAAAATTGAGAGTCTACATTCCAGATAAGATTTTTCGAAAAAATTCGTGACTGATCAACTGATGATAGATCTCAAGAGATTACGAGCTTGAAGAAAAAGGTCTAAGGATGTTTGCTCTTTTGCCAAAACAAAAACCAAGCGATGTCAAGGTTTTCCTTATACCTGACAGATTCAGGTGGTTTCCAGAAGATAACTCAGTATTTCCCTGTTCCCTTCCACAGTTTGTGTGACAAGGTTTTCGGAATAATATCTGAGGATTTTAACTTAAGACAAAAACGGATACTTTCTGTCCACTTTCGGTTAAGGCTTACCAAGGTCGAGTGCCAATAAAAACTGCAAACATGGAAGATGTTAAAAAATTGAGAGTCCACATTCCAGATAAGATTTTTCGAAAAAATTCGTGACTTATCAACTGATGATTGATCTCAAGAGATTAAGAGGTTGAAGAAAAAGGTCTAAGGATGTTTGCTCTTTTGCCAAAACAAAAACCAAGCGATGTCAAAGCTTTCCTTATACCTAACAGATTCAGGTGGTTTCCAGAAAGTAACTCAGTATTTCCCTGTTCGCTTCCACAGTTTGTGTGACAAGATTTCGGAATAATATTTGAGGATTTTAACTTAAGACAAAAACGGATACTTTCTGTCCACTTTCGGTTAAGGCTTACCAAGATCGAGTGCCAATAAAAACTGCAAACATGGAAGATGTTAAAAAATTGAGAGTCTACATTCCAGATAAGATTTTTCGAAAAAATTCGTGACTGGTCAACTGATGATTGATCTCAAGAGATTACCAACGATTTCGAGGTTGAAGAAACCAACGATAGCCATTAAATCAAACATTTTAAACTCATTTAAGTGATTTTACTATTGTCTTACAATAAAAAACAGTTTTTACCACTTTTACTAAAGATACGAGTGAAAAATTTTGATTCCTGTTGTAAATTGAAAGTATTTACAAGCTGACATTATTTTTTCGAATATGTCAAGTGATGTATTTCGATTTAAACAGTTTTATAGTTTTCGGAAACTATACTTTTCAACAACCCTCGTATAGCTACTATTAATTGCTGTATAATTATAAGTGAATCGAATTAAAATGTTATTAATTTAGTAACAAGTAATTATAAAATTAAACATCAAAGTTCAATGTAATTTTTATCATTTCACGTAAGCTTGTTACCAAATTAGTCGACTTGTGATTCATTTAAAGACAATTAATTTCAACAGTTGAAGCTCCAGTTTACGGCCGATTTATGTGGGACTAAATTATAACTTCAATTGGGCGAGGTTATGTTTATATTTTATACGTGTTTAGGTCCTTGAACCGGGGCCCAATGGCGCCACTTACTGTCCCATAAACTTAGATCGCGAACTGATATTATTGCCAACTGTGCTTTTGAATCTAGCGACATTTTGATAAACTGTTAGACAAAAACGTTACATTTGTTTATGTATAAACAAGACAATGAAATTTATATTCAAATAGAATAAACCTTGAACTTTTCTATTACTGTTGTATATATCCCATTACCATTTTTATAGTACAGGCAAATCAGGCAATTTTCACTTAAAACCTTGAATCAAATTCAGCGGTTTAGATTTTCTATTTAATTACGTACAGTTTAAAGACTTGAAGACGACAGACTAACCCACCCAAACCGTTTTAATTCTAAATAATACTTTAGACAACAAGAACTAAATTAGAACCTTGTAATTTTTCTGATCCAATAAGGAAGGAGGAACATCAAATATGCAATGGATTATGCGCCCTATTCGCCAGATTTAGCACCCTCGGATTATTATCTGTTCAACATAAAAGTGGCGATGTCAGTTGATGGATATTTTGAGCTTGAGAATTCTTATTATGAAAACTAATGAACGTCTCTGAGAAAAGTGTTTTTATCGTGTTTTCTTTGTACTTTTCGGACCATAATTGTAAATTGGTTGGATACGTGTACTGCGTGCGCTAAAAATAACGAAAATCATCGAAGAGTTTTCATCAATATTCAGAAAAACTACCTCAAAACTGGACCTCAAAGGTGGGGTTGAATCGTAGCTCCAAAATGAATATGTAGTTTATCAGGTTTAGTAACAAGAAATCGGATGACGGGTTGTTTCAATCAAAACCACACAGTTAATAAAAATATGGGTGTATAGTATTTTATAAATTTCATAATAATCAAACACTGTATCCTGTTCAATTTTTTTTTATTTCTAAAGTACAATGTCACACCCAGCGATAAATCGTATGCAAGTAATTTACATTGAATAATAATCATACTATTTATTGATAGAAATCATGTTTTCGTTAATACCATTCACAAATTATTCCTCACAAACTCAAGGCTTTTGCTTTTCTCCATCTATTTTTGTGCATTGCTGCTTCAGGCCAGTTCTCTATTCTCCTATTCTTACGTAGTCTTTTCTTTCGTTGATCTCTGCTCTCCTTCCCTCCCTACACTCCCCAGGAAATCCTCCTTGGTACCTTTCCCTCCAATATGTTTATTTTGTATTCTTTTCGTAGCTTGGTGGCTGTTGAAATAATCCTCCTTGGGCTTCAAACTTTTTGATCTTTCTCACAAGTCTATTTCTTTTTTCTCTTCTTCGTTTGTAGATAATTGATCTCTTGGACATTATCAAATCTATACTCCCAGATCCCTTCTCATCTCCATATATTTGGACTTCTGGTCATTTACACGCAGTCCAAATTCGTTTGCTTTCTTTTCAATGAGTAGAAACACTTTTCTAGATCGTTTTTCGTTATATTTATAAGTATCACATCAACTGCAAGGATTCCAGAACAAACTTTGATAGTCCTGTTGATGCTTTAAATCTTTTTTTGTTTGTTTTACTAAATGTATTACTTTATTAGGTATTCCAAGTGTTTCTAGCGCTTGGACAAATCTTTTATTGAATCATACTCTCGGATGAAATCCATAATGTGGAGCTTGAGGTTTGATCCTTGGTCATATCTATTGCATCCACTATAAAAATTGTATCGCTAGTTTGTCCAAGTATTTTCCCAATCTCTTCTTCATAATTCTAGCTAGGACTTTGTACACGACATCCATCAAAGGGTTCACCATCATATTTTATAACCTATATTGGAACAATTGACTAACCGAAGTTACTTCATCCAAATGCTGGAGTGTGTACTCAGTACTCGTGTCTTCTTTTGGTAGATATACTGGTTCCTGATATTCCAAGGATTGTTATTTTCTTTCATTAGATTATTGAGCATAAAGCTGTTAATCCCCACGCTTCAGATCCATGCAGCAAGCTGTTGCCTTCCTCGTCTTGTCCAAGAGAAATTTTGGTTTTGTTTTGGAGATGCTTGTTCATATTTATGCTCAACAATCGACGAGTACAGAAGAAGATTTTATTCAAATAATATAGGAAATTCCAACATCAAATACTTCTTCTTTTATAACGAATATTCCGAAATAAAAAGAAGTAGAAAGGTACGTCGATCTAAAGTACCTACTTGATATTTTATTACTACATCTACTATACAACTTAACCTGATATTTATGGGCTCATTGTGATATTTTTTTTTTAACCAACAAGCGCGGGTCTGCTTGTCCTGTTAATATCAAACTAGACTAGAAAAGAAAAATTTATTTCTAACGAATGTCTTGAGTGTTTTTTCTACGTTTAGATTTGCTCCGTCATTGTAGAGGTTGTCTTATAAATAATCTCCATTTTGTTTTAAATTATCATACGAAATGAAGGCTTTAACGTCTCCTTTAGATTTAGATGTAGATGTACGAAGCACTGATAAGACCAGTAATGAAATATGCGATGGAAACAACAGTAAATAATAAAAAGGAAGAAGAAGAATTTAAAAGAACCGTGAACAAAGAAATAGAGAAGGAAACTGGGCATAAAATGTGGTCAAGAAGAAGATGTAGGACGAGAAAGACTTGGAGAAACGAAATAGAAGAAGCAGTTAATAGAGAGGACAAAATTCCGGAACCGAAAGGAAACAGCCAAGACAAACGATAAACTATAAAGAAAACAAAAATAGAAAACGATCTAAAGGATAAAGTGACACTATTTATATGGTTTTGTCTGGTCTATTCTTCTAGTTGGAGTTCTGCCTTTTGGGCGTTTGCCTTCCATGATGAATCGTTCCTGATCTTCTGAAATAAAAATTAGCCAATTCTAAAATGACAATTGAACCTTGTTGTGTAAATAAGAACCTGAATAATCGCACTGTTACTTTCATTTCTGAACTATTATATATTTAATAGGCAATTATAAAAACTTCTACAATATGTATTATAACATTGAATAATTGCTTAACTATGGTTGGATAATAAAGATCAAGGTAATATATTATGTAATGAATTTATTATTTATTTTGGTTATAATAAGGCGTTTAAATGCAAATTATGGCCGTTATATCGCAAAATAAGAAAAAATGGACAAGCAAAATAAAAAGTGCCGCAATAAATGTCCGATTAGATAAGTTTTGTATAGTCCTTTGCAAGGAATTAACCCATTGGTAATTAACCTACAATAATTATGGAATAGACCTCGTATAACATCGATTTTTCGGATAAAAACGACTATAATTCAATAATTATCCCCTTCGGGAAATAATTATTGGGGTGCTTTTGTTTTAATTATTTTTACGACCCTGATATGGGTCATCAAGCCGGTCCTGTCCGGTTATATTATTATTTGTATCAAAGTTGCGATTTGTTTACATTGTTTTTGTTTATAACTAATTTCTAAGTAAGTCTTTTCGTTTATTTGTTCATCTGTTTGTTTTCTAGAATTTTTGCGATAATCTTTTTGGGTATATAAAGGAGTTTGTTCAACGGAACCTAAGCAAGAACGTCTTTGTTACTATGACGATTCTTGCATAGGTTTAGGGAAAAACGCAAAAAACAAAATTTGTACCGATTTTTTGGTGTTTTTATTGTTTAAAAAAATAACGCACAGACAAAAAATGTTGAATTTTACGCACACGACTTTCATTTAACCCCTAAAACACGATGGCGTTTTTCCTCCTATTAATTTTGTCACCAAGAGCCTTTTTTATCGCAAAGAAGGAACCGTCCGTGGAGATTCATCAGCATATGGTGCAGAGCTTTTGCTGAATATCGCTCCAGAGTTCTTGGTGAAGAACGAACATCGCTGATTAGTGGTTACGACTGGAGACTCACTAAGTGTGAACGCGTTATACGCATCGCTTGAAAAAACTCCAACGGAAACGTTGGGTTCTCCCCCAAAGTATCTTTAGGTCCCCCGGATGGTGATGTTGGAAATAAGTAGCAACCGGTTAGACTTTGCTCGCAAATTTCTTCAAAACTATGAAGGGTATATTCAGGTGATAAACGAGCGACGATGAATCCGAGTAGAAGTCGCTTCTTCGACGGACTGAATGGAAATTTCTTCGAATTGGAATTCAAAAGCTGCAGCATCGTCTTCTTCTATATTTATGGGTTAAAATCAATGTTCGATAACTAAATTATTCTATTATGTTTAGAGATAAATTTAAAGATAAGTATAAGACGTCGTCCTTGGAACTATTCCAAGGAAAATAAAAATAGTTATGCATTGTGCTTTGGTGTGTGTAGTTTTCGCAAATAAAACCGTTTAGAACGATTAATTACATCCATAGGCGTCGGCTACTTCAAACGCATTCAATTAAAAAGTATATTCCGGCATCGACTATCAATTAAATTAAATATTATGACGCGTATTCTTTTATCATTTACCGTAATTGGTTTGAGTTGATTATATTAGTGTCGGTAAGGACGAAATGCGGGGAAAAATGTACGTCATAGAGAGAAAGTATGAGGTCATATTTGTACGACGTTGCCAGATTCTGAAAGTAGCGTAGAGATTGAGGAAATTTTGATAACCAACAGCAAGGATAAAGGATAATATGTTACGTAAAACCAAAACCGTTTAGAAACTTGTGTAAAAACAAGTTTATTTCATTGAAAATAGTATTTAAAATGGTTAAAATGTAAAATTACATATTTGTCTGTTCGATAAACGCTCCGACGTTCAAACTCAAAGCCCATTATCTCCAAATCTGAAGAACTCCGTTTAGTACAGACGTTCAAGCTTAAAATCGTTTTCTTTTTGGTCAACAGAAGGACAATTTTGGCAGCTATCACCAGAGCAAGTACGGCAAGTTTGCGACACCTGCAAGTTGAGCCACATCCTTTTTTACTCGGCTTCCGTTTGAGCTTTTTGCTTTCGTCCATACATCGTTTTGTAGAGAATTTCATAAGCTACAAAACCATGAGAGTTGCAACCCTTTTCTTAAGAGAATTTTGATGTTAAAGGGTAAAAAAGACTTTCCCTTGAAGCATTGAAATCAATATTTTAAACGCTTATATCTCGATTAATTTTCAAGCTACGTGAGTTTTAAAAAAAGCGAAATGTTCAGTAAAATAAAAGCTAAATTTTAATTGAAAAATTTTATTTCGTTGATAAACTAGTTTTTGAGATATTTTGAAAAAACGTTTTTTGTTAAATCGAAAAAAAATATTTTATATTAAACAACTTTTTTCAAAATATACGTGTTCCAAACGATTCAAAATTTTGGAACTTGTTGTTAGAGGTTAAACAAAGACAATTTTACATGGACTACGATTAATTTTAATTTTGCCGCACATGGTGTCAAATCTACACACATTTTTTTTTTAATCGAGTTACTTAACTTATTTTCGTCATAACTCGCTTAATTTTCATACTAGACGGTTCTGTAAAAGCTCGTTTTAAAGGTCTGAAAAAGTACTTTAAAAATGTTTATCACAATTTTTTATGAAAAATTGATAGTTTTTCCGTTATTTGAGCTCAAACCTCTGCATAAGTTTATGAAAAAGAAAAAATTGACTTTCAGTGACTCATAAGTTGCTGAAATTATTTAAAAAATTTAATTTAAACTGACTAATTTCTTTGTTTTTTTATAAGCTTCAATTTTTATGAGAATAATTTTTTCCAGAAAATGCGTAATTTTCGAGTTTTTCGTGAAAAAATATTGAAAAACGTTTTTTATTTAAATTTAAATTTTCAATCGCGAATAAATCAGAATTTATTGAGTTAAATAAAAAACTTTATTCCACATTTTCTTCATAAAATTTAATTCTCTATCGATTCCCGATGTTATTTTGAAATTTTAAATTTCCATCCCTGAGTAAGGGTGGCGTGGTGTCAAATCTACTGACATTTTTTTTTAATCGAGTTACTGAACTTATTTTCGTCATAACTCGCTTAATTTCCATTCTAGACGGTTCTGTAAAAGCTCATTTTAAAGGTCTAAAAAAGTACTTTAAAAATTTTTATTACAATTTTCTATGAAAAATTGGTCGTTTTTCCGTTATTTGAGCTCAAACCTCTGCATAAGTTTACGAAAAAGAAAAAATTGACTTTCAGTGACTTATAACTTGCTAAATATTATTTAAAAAATTTAATTTAAACTGACTAATTTCTTTGTTTTTTTATAAGCTTCAATTTTGATAAGAATAATTTTTTCCAGAAAATGCGTAATTTTCGAGTTTTTCGTGGAAAATATTGAAAAACGTTTTTTATTTAAATTTAAATTTTGAATCGCGAATAAATCAGAATTTATTGAGTTAAATAAAAAACTTTCTTCTACATTTTCTTCATAAAATTTATTTCTCTATCGATTCCCGATGTTATTTTGAAATTTTAAATTTCCATCCCTGAGTAAGGGTGGCGTGGTGTCAAATCTACTGACATATTTTTTTTAAATCGAGTTACTGAACTTATTTTCGTCATAACTCGCTTAATTTCCATTCTAGACGGTTCTGTAAAAGCTCATTTTAAAAATCTGAAAAAGTACTTTAAAAATGTTTATTACAATTTTCTATGAAAAATTGGTCGTTTTTCCGTTATTTGAGCTCAAACCTCTGCATAAGTTTACGAAAAAGAAAAAATTGACTTTCAGTGACTTATAACTTGCTAAATATTATTTAAAAAATTTAATTTAAACTGACTAATTTCTTTGTTTTTTTATAAGCTTCAATTTTGATAAGAATAATTTTTTCCAGAAAATGCGTAATTTTCGAGTTTTTCGTGGAAAATATTGAAAAACGTTTTTTATTTAAATTTAAATTTTCAATCGCGAATAAATCAGAATTTATTGAGTTAAATAAAAAACTTTCTTCTACATTTTCTTCATAAAATTCAATTCTCTATCGATTCCCGGTGTTATTTTGAAATTTCAAATTTCCACCCCCAAATAAGGGTAGTATTCACCCCTGGGGTAGAACCATACATTGACAAGTTTGTTATTTACATCATTTTTGAGCTTCTATCAAAGCAAATGTCCGATTAGATAAATTTTGTATAGTTTCCTTGCAAGAAATTAACCCCTTGGTAATCAACCCAAATAAGAACTACAATAATTATGGAATAGACCTCGTATAACATCAATTTTTCGGATACAAACGACTATAATTCAATAATTATCTTTTTCAATAAATCTTTTGTTCAAATATATAACGATTACCAATTTTTTTTATTGTACTCGAAGCTAAATTTCCATTTTTTGTTTCAGATATTTTGTGGCATCGATATTGTAGTCGAAGGCCTGCCGTTGCGAAGGCGGGAGCTCGATACTAATCAAGACATTCTCGCCGGCGCTGATTTCCTATCAATTCTAATGGGATCTTCATTAAAAGAAACCTACAATGACATAACGTCCACGGTACCATCCACGACGATTCTCGTAGAAATAGATACCGAACCTGATTACACCACCAAACGTGATAAACGAAATTCCGATTCGAATTTCGATACTACGTACACTAATAGTTTAATAACAAACGCCGTTTTATCTTCTTCTCAGAGTACAGAACGTTTCGATGTTAGTGACTCTAGTACTAATAAAGATGGCGTTGTAGTAGCTGTTAGTATATCCACTTCGATCGGAAGATCTAGAGGAATACCAAGTTATAAGTATTCTACATCGGAGCTTCAACTACCCAGCCCGATAGAAGCGGTTAATCAGACGGCTACAGAAAAAACAATCAATCGGGATTATTTCGGTTCGGAACATCGTCCTAGTATAATAGCTGAAGCAAGTAAAAGTGAATTAATCGTCGAAGAAACCGAACCGATAACGAAAGATAATGAATCGGCACCGGATTCGAGTTTAAATTACCAAACAACTACGTTTCTCGATCAAAATTTATCTAATAAACAAACTATTTACCAGGATAATCCACGATCTGTATCGTACACTTTAACTTTACCTGGAATACCAGTGGAATCAGATAAATCGCAGCCTCACGAACGTCACGAGAGAAATTATAAAAATTCTTTCGTCAACACTTTCGAATCCAATTTAAACAAAAGTACGGAAAAACCTTGGGCGAAGTATACCCCGACCACCCCGCTACCGGTTGATTTACCGAAAGTTTACGCTCATCCCGAACAAAATTACGAAGTAGACGAGGAATTGAGCGTGGTAACCAACGGAAGAGCCCACGGCATCCAACCGACCAAGCCGGAAAAAAAAGACGATAACCAAAAATTCGGGTACGTCGTCGAAGGGAAAAATTACAGAAAATATAGAGTAGAAGAAAGAACGGCCGATGGATTTATAGTCGGGGAATACGGAGTCGTGAGTCACGACGATGGATCTTTGAGAGGTGTTCGATATACCGCTGACGGTACCATCAATCCCAGATTGATTTCCGAAGCTCTAATGAAATTTTTGTCTCTGTGATTATATTTGCCCAACTGGTGCTAAAGATACCGTACTGACACGTATTTAGTTCCTTTCGAATTAGATATTATTATTATTATTAAATAATTGTTACTCGAAATATGTCGAGAGTGACGAAAATCTCGTTTCGGGGAGTCTCGTCTCGCAATTAAAGCCTCGAGCGACCACTCTCGCAGACGTCTCGCAAAAGCCTTACAATAAAATCAGTTCGAATCTGATCCGGGAGGTCAATGAACAAGGTTATTCTAATCTAATGGTCCAGCATCTTAAACTTCGCACTTCGTTCTGCTTTCTAACTAAGGTTTTAACTTCCTTAAATCTTCTGGTCATGTTTGTGGTGTCTAAGAGTTTTCTTTGTCTAGCAAATTTGATTGTAATTTAGTTCTTCATCCGAAGATCCCGATGGTCACCGTTCCAACAATACCAGGATGCAACCATGGTGTAGTTTTTAGTATCGATGTTGTATAGAAGCAGTTTGATGTACCTGGATAACGTTGAATCTCGATCTAATAGCCAACACATTTTTTTTCTTACATCAAGCTCTCCACGTTTTTTTTTTTTATATGGAATTTCGAGCTGTATTGAATCTAGTTTCATTCAACTTGATACTCCACATCTTGGTCTAGCTGCTTATTTGATCAACGGATGTGCGTAACTTCTCGGCAGCTTCTTCTTGGTGTTCAGGAATGTCATTAGTGTCCAGCAGATAGAGCACTAGACTAAGTACGCAGCCCTGGGGAAGTTCTAGTTTGATTTCTTCTGCCAAATCTAAGTAGACAGTTGACATTAGACTGTCAGATCTGTGGTTTTCCCTAAAAAGCAAATTGATGGGCAGAAATTACCTTCGAGATAACAGACAGCAATGAAAAATGAAACTTTATGGGGTGTTTTTCCCGGTTTGAGGATAATAATAACCCCTGCAGCTCTTCATATCTTGGGAACAACTTGTTTTGGTAGTAATCAGATCAGAGTCTGGTTTTTGGGATCGTTGTTTGTTCTGATTACCTCAAAAACTTCTTTTGAAGAAGTAGGTTCAACATCTTCCGATTCTGGTTCATTCTAATCGTCAGGATCTTCTTCATAATCGTCTGTAGATGTTCTGCAAGCTCTTTAAAAACATTTCTGATTCGAGTATTTTTTAAGATGGGTCTTTTCAATCGTTTGGTAGTTTTCCAAACTTTATAATGTGTCTTTTTTTTGCTGCGTTGCTTTATTTAAGGCTGTTTTATTTATCCTAAGTTGCTTTGTTTGATGCAAAGTTTTCGGAAATGAATTATCAAGAAAAATTGAAAAACAATCAAACATCAAAGTTTTATAAACATTAAATGGCATATGATGTTTGTGGATATTGAAAAGGCTTTTGATAGATATGATGACACATTTCAAAAACATTCTTGATAGTTAGAATAATTAATTGATGTGTTATTTTTATCTGTAGGATTTTTGAGAAAATCTCGTACGAGATTTGAGTTGAGACTCTTTTTCTTGTGGTGTAAGAAAAATTTGTAGTATCGTCTCGAGTCCCGTCTGGAAAACGAAACGAAATAAAACTCTCGCAAACGAGAAAATCGTTTTTCTTTTTAAATTGCTTAATTATTGATAAAAAAAAGAGTAATAATTATAACTGATAATATTTCTAATTTGTACCTGACTTTTCACTTTAATTTGACCCCTATACTGTTAATTTTGTTAATAATAGAAAAATTTTGAACAAAAACTGATATTTTAGACGTATAGGATTCAATTCCGGACTTTTTTAAACCCAGGATTACGGGATTGCATGAAGGAAATTAATTAAAAACCATTGATTTATATGAAAATCATTATAAATAATAAAAAATATTAAAATTTCATTCATTCAATTAAATAATAAGTTTGACAAAAACTTGTTTAGAACAAAGTTAAAAGTTTGGGTCGGTTTAAAGTGAAAAAACAAAGTTTTCTGTTAACGAAATGTTGATAATAATCTTGCCTCGTTTTCGGAAAACTAAACACCTTGTTCTGTTTAATGTAAGACGTCATACATATATTTATTATTCCTATAATGATAAAACTGGACCTCTACGACTTAATCCTGTATAAAAATTTGTTGGGGGTCCTTCAACCTAATTGCAGAGAGCCCCCAAAACTTTTTCACAACTAAACAAAAGCTATTACTTACAATAAATGCTTCCATAGTCTAGATTTACCAATTTGAGAGTAATAAAATAAAGAAGCATTCGTATTTTTGACCGATTTCAGTTTTTCGAGATTTTTTACCCTCATAGATAATAGGGAGGAATCTGGAAGCCTTTCTTGCACTACAGACGACCTTGATGACTTTTTTATAAATATAATTTCAGAAAACTTCTTTCGGAAAGTGCCAGAATTATAAAACATTTTATTATTACCTACGAAAATTCGTGAGTATCACTCTTCTGAATCTCTGATTATAAGAGTGTTTTTTTTTCAGGATTTACGGTTTAATATCAATTCAAAATTCTCCCTCTATCTAAACCCTAATTTCTTTTTTCGTTTACCTGTCGAAAACTTTTCTATATCGAGTGATATTGACCGATATTTTGGATTCGACACCCTTATAGTTGGACGACCCCGTATGCGGCGGTAGCAACGCCCCTGGTATAAACTAGTCAGTGTCGTTATGTCGTTATGATGTCCCCAATTTTCATCCCCAGTAAATTAGAATCGGAAAAGAAACAACGCGTTATTAGGATTTAAACAAAAAAGGCTTCGCTGATATTTATTTTCAAAAAACTTATCAACATATCAAAATAACCGAGTTTAGGTAAAAATAAGTGATTTCTAGCCCAAATCCTTATATATCTTCAATAGTCCTGCAATATAGGAATATTATTTATGTGATAGTTAATTATAAACGGCGCCCTCGAATTTTTGGCGCTTTCGCAACAATAATATTTAAGAAACAATCTGTAAAAGATCTAGTTGTGATGTTTGAAACGTATCGAACGTGAAAAACTTATTCTAGAGTAAAAAAAATATCATTTACTCTCATAAATACTTTTTATTTTTGGTCTATTTCAATCAATAATGTATTTTTATAAAACATTCAGTGTCTGAAGACGATAACTTGGTTGTCGAAGGTAAAGTTTGCCTTTAGTCTCTGAAGACGATAACTTGGTTATCGAAGGTAAAGTTTACTTTCACTCTCTGAAGAAGATAACTTGGTTATCGAAGGTAAAGTGTGCCTTTAGTCTCTGAAGACGATAACTTGGTTATCGAAGGTAAAGTTTGCCTTTAGTCTCTGAAGACGATAACTTGGTTATCGAAGGTAAAGTTTGCCTTTAGTCTCTGAAGACGATAACTTGGTTATCGAAGGTAAAGTTTGCCTTTAGTCTCTAAAGACGATAACTTGGTTATCGAAGGTAAAGTTTGCCTTTAGTCTCTGATGAAGATAACTTGGTTATCGAAGGTAAAGTTTGCCTTTAGTCTCTGAAGACGATAACTTGGTTATCGAAGGTAAAGTTTGCCTTCAGTCTCTGAAGACGATAACTTGGTTATCGAAGGTAAAGTTTGCCTTTAGTCTCTGATGAAGATAACTTGGTTATCGAAGGTAAAGTTTGCCTTTAGTCTCTGAAGACGATAACTTGGTTATCGAAGGTAAAGTTTGCCTTCAGTCTCTGAAGACGATAACTTGGTTATCGAAGGTAAAGTTTGCCTTTAGTCTCTGATGAAGATAACTTGGTTATCGAAGGTAAAGTTTGCCTTTAGTCTCTGAAGACGATAACTTGGTTATCGAAGGTAAAGTTTACTTTCACTCTCTGAAGAAGATAACTTGGTTATCGAAGGTAAAGTTTGCCTTTAGTCTCTGAAGACGATAACTTGGTTATCGAAGGTAAAGTTTAACTTTAGTCTCTGAAGAAGATAACTTGGTTATCGAAGGTAAAGTTTGCCTTTAGTCTCTGAAGAAGATAACTTGGTTATCGAAGGTAAAGTTCACCTTCAGTCTCTGAAGACGATAACTTGGTTATCGAAGGTAAAGTTTGCCTTCAGTCTCTGAAGACGATAACTTGGTTATCGAAGGTAAAGTTTAACTTTAGTCTCTGAAGACGATAACTTGGTTATCGAAGGTAAAGTTTGCCTTCAGTCTCTGAAGACGATAACTTGGTTATCGAAGGTAAAGTTCACCTTCAGTCTCTGAAGACGATAACTTGGTTATCGAAGGTAAAGTTTGCCTTCAGTCTCTGAAGACGATAACTTGGTTATCGAAGGTAAAGTTCACCTTCAGTCTCTGAAGACGATAACTTGGTTATCGAAGGTAAAGTTTGCCTTCAGTCTCTGAAGACGATAACTTGGTTATCGAAGGTAAAGTTTACCTTCAGTCTCTGAAGACGATAACTTGGTTATCGAAGGTAAAGTTCACCTTCAGTCTCTGAAGACGATAACTTGGTTATCGAAGGTAAAGTTTGCCTTCAGTCTCTGAAGACGATAACTTGGTTATCGAAGGTAAAGTTTACCTTCAGTCTCTGAAGACGATAACTTGGTTATCGAAGGTAAAGTTTGCCTTCAGTCTCTGAAGACGATAACTTGGTTATCGAAGGTAAAGTTTCCCTTTAGTCTCTGAAGAAGATAACTTGGTTATCGAAGGTAAAGTTTCCCTTTAGTCTCTGAAGACGATAACTTGGTTATCGAAATTAACAAAACAACAATTAGAAAAGTTAAGTGAAGATCCAGACTTGTTATTTTTTATAAATAAGGATGATATATTTTCAATATTGAATAATTTGATTAAAAAATTCTTCGTCAATATTGAGTAGGGTTTTATTGAGTTGTTAGTCTTTGTGACCCATAATTTTTATAACCTCTCGCTCTTGTACACCATTTTTGCCCAATTGACTAACCACCATCGATCTATTGGAGTGATTCGTCATTTTCTTTCTTAGTATTGAAACCAATCGCTTAGGCAGACGATTTTGACACCAGAGATCATTTTCTGATTTCCACTAACTATTTATTCTTAAAAATAATCTGTTGACATAAATTTTTTAAATAATCTGAGAGGAAAAACACATTTTTGAACCACCTTGACAAGTCTTGCTGAATATAGTACTATATTCAACTCGATTTGTTACACAACTTAATGCTGTCGAATTTCGTTCTGATTTGATCGCAGCTTTCGTCGTATAGACTCGCGAGCAGCTCGCCGTGGTACAATAATAACTTTCATTTCTTCAAATTCTATACCAACGTCCAATTTCCATCTAATTTGATACTTTCTATCATTGCCATTGTTTGCTTCTTCGATTTCATTAATATTATCATCTGAATTACAAATATTTAAAACGTCAAAATCGAAATAAATCAATACAAAGTGATGAAGGGTGAACAGATAGGTTTTCCTTATTAACCTGACCTAACCTAGACTAGATCTTTTACAGATATTGAATCTAAAATGTTGTTGAATCGTACTCATTATTGAGATATTTGCTCATGTCAATTATTGTAGGTAATTTTCAAAAAATGCTATTATTTTTGTATCTAATTTTATTGTAAATCCAAGTAATATAATCTAAATGAACTATTTATTATTATTAACACCTTTCCTTTGATCAATTACAACAACTCTATGCAGTATTGATTGTCTATACCTTTTGAAGATAATCTATGAACAATATTCCATGCGCGTTCCAAAATACTGAATCCATAACCTTCCCAACTGACTGTTGTGCCTTTGAACGCTTCGCCGGTTGCAGTCCACATCTTCTGATACCTTCGACATCAGCTATCTCACGCAATTTCAATTTACGATTAGATATAACCAATTTGTGGGCTTTTCTGATGTTTTCTGAAGTAACCACCTCAATTGGACGACCAAAACGTTCACCATCATCGGTGTCTGTACGACAACGTTTGAATTGAGCAAACCAATAAGGTCTTTTCGATGGAGCAGATTTTGAAACCATTGCTGAGCGTGTACATTATTTTTTTTCATCAAGAAGCAATGCTTAACTTAAATGGCTGTCACTTTTTTTTGGCTAATCGAAATGTCGTGACATTTGACACATAGCCTTTTGAAAGTTGGTACTTCATAAACGTCATATGGGTTTGACATTGACACAAACAAATAAATTATTACGTCATGCGTTGGGCATTGATGCTCAGTTTGTACGTCGCATTTTTTAAAGTGAAAGTCAATTTTTCTTTCACGGTTATACACTTTCGAATCCAATCAAATTTATTAGAGAAATGCGTGAAAAATTTCGAAATTGGCCAGTAAATGGTTTCCACCATATTCATCTCCATTTACATACAGTTTCATCATCCAACAACGTCTCCTTTTCTTTATTTCCAATTTCCACCATTTTGGTTGTACTTGAAACACGAAATGGAGTAAAATACAGAGCATGAAACACCAAACTTGGAAATCTCATTCGACACAAATAGTAAATTTGCGTTTCAGCAGTTGGTACCTCCACATATACGTGGCCATTTATGTGAGATGTCAACCCGGCTAAACATATCAAAAGTATATAATAAAGTTAGGTTAAAAACCGTTAGAATTAGTAAAAAACAATTTTACATATTTTCGTAATATGTGATTGGATATTTTGTGCTAAATAACATATCCATGTCTCAATCATTATTGTTTTATTATATACACAACTTCTTACAAGCATAAATAGTATTTTCTGGACTAATATAATTGATTACGACACCAATTTTAACTAATCATTTCATGAAACAACTTTCGTTAGTACCTGTCCACATAAAAAAAATAAATAAACAAGGACGTACAACATAAATTTGGAGTGTCTTTGTGTCCAGTTAATTCGAACTCGATTTACTGATAAAATCCATACCTAACAAGTTTTTTTTTTAACTATTTTTATTCGACCTTGCAAGGCAGCAAAATTCGATAATCTGTTAAATAGTGGTAAAGTCATTAGAACAAAAAAAAGGCGCCTTCAAGTTGTTTTTTGACAATATCTCTAATTTTATTATAAAAATTTAACTTAAGCAAACGTTTTGTAATTTTTTTTTTGTAAAATCGATAGTTTTGTAGGCAGAAACAAATATTGTTATGATTTGAATCGTTTATTCAACTCCAAACTTGTGAAACTAAATGAAAAACTAAACTAAGTCGCGCGTGCCGAATCTCTAGAAGCCGCGTAGCCATGCTGAGATATAGACGTTCGAGATCTGCTCTCCTGGGTTCGTGTAAGCGTGTTGGTTTTCCCTAAAACGTTACATGCTACTAGTTCATTAAGAAGATTATGAAAGGTGACTTATGAGACGCTAAATCGGGACTGTTCGGTCGAGATCTGGACGTCCGGTCACCTTCTGTTTTAAATATAATTCACAAACCGACTTGGCAACGCTGGAACTTGAATGATACAAGAATTGTATTTGTGTGGTTCGGGCGTCAACTGCCTTGCAAGGTCGATTGAGAAATTACCAGAAAAAACCCTGTTTTAAATTTTATCAGTCTAATAAAATTAATGTAACCTGACATATTATTATTTAATGTTTGAATTTATTTTTGTCGTCCTTGGCTAATATGGACAGACTCGGAATTTTACAAATTACCAGTTTGAATAAATAAATGCAACATTTAAACGTAAAAAATAATTGTAAGATTAAAAAAAATTGACAAAAAATTCCTTCGAGCCGGATTTGAACCAGCGACCTATGGATAACTACTTTTAAGTATTCAACTACAGTCCACCGCTCTACCAACTGAGCTATCGAAGGTTATGTACAAATTTATCATATGTTCATTAAATATTACTTATAAGTTTCTCTTAGATAATAATATTATTTTATTAATAATATATATCATTTTTATAATAATTACTATATGTAAAATTGGATGTATAAATAATTATCTCAAATGAATAAAAAAATGAATTATTAATAATTTGATTTGAAATTTCATTATGCGTACTACTTACTAGGCAACACAAACTACACTCATGTATAAAGAAACAGTTTGGTTATACTTATTCATTTACATTACAATGTTTTTTGTTTTTATAGTAATTTAACCTTAACTGTGTATACTTTCTTCAATTTTATGTTTTCCAAAAAAAGGTTTTGCCTTATTCTCAGTTTTATTCACACAATCAAGTCTTGATAAACATCTTTATTTTATAAAATTTCGTGACAACGTCAATAAAGTTATTATTTTCACACAAATTCATATCAAAGACGAGCGTAGGGTTTGTTGTGACAAAAAAACATGCAGGTAAACGATTTTTATCAGATTTATAAATGAATATGTTGGTACACAGTGAAAGAAAGTGAGAAATGACCAACAATAACTTCACACAAAGTGAAGATATTACGCAGATAGCTTTGTTAACACCAGATGGTTTATTTTAATAAATGTATCAATTTTATACGAGGTGTTTCAAATTTACGGTGAATTACGGGAATATTAGAACTAATTCTTCACTTAAAGCGTTAGATCTTTTTGTATATTAATAAGTTATTTATATTAACGTTGTTGAAAAAAATTCCCACAGGCTAAACCCAGTCTTAATTTTTTTTTCAGTACATCCAGACATTATCGTTATACAACTCATCATGTATTCTACGTTTACCATTTTTTAAAAAGATGTACCGCCCCGGATACGTCGTCAAAAGCCCAACAGATCTTAACCTGCAAATGTACTAAACAACTTTCTATACACCAGGGCAGCCAAAAGTTCAAACTTTTGTTCCTCGGCCGATTCAAGCACTCTTAAGGGGCGGTCTACACCTGATCGTCTTTTTAAAATCATGTGAACGCCTCGAGTTAGGTAGGCTATGAAATCTGATAGTAATTTTTATATATTTTTTTTCTAGTGAATGGTTCGTACGAAATGAAAAGTGAAGTCGTTAAATTCCGTTTCGGTTTCACGTAACAATTTCCGGCTGAAGTTGGAAACAAAAATTTTCGAATGATTAGAATTGAAGTTGATGCAAAAAATTCGTTTCTGAGATATAGATATTTAAAGCTGCCAAATCACAAAATATATTTAAGTATATTTTCTAAATTATACATTCGAATATTATAATGGGTGATTATGTATGTTGATGTAGTGTTTTGGATGGATTCTACACTACTATCTTAGATCCAGGGGCGGCTTATTCCCAATGGTTATGAGTTTTTCAATCGTTTTTTCAACAAAAAGATACTTTTTGTTTAACTCTATAAAACTTATGGTTTAGAAGGTATGTAGATTTTTAGATTGTTATATAAAAATTGTAGTTATTTTTTGAAAATACTTACAGGAGGTATTAAAACACAGTTGTTGGAAAAGTACTGTTCAGTTATGAAGCAGGTTTCACACGAGACGGTTTTATTAATTCCCATAACTCACATTTATAGTACAATTCAAAGAAATAATCGATTTTGTGTTAAAATATGGACAGGAATGTGGGTAATAATAACCTGCATGGTCAGCGGTACTTAGATTTTCTCCAAGATGATTTCTCATCCATTTTATGTGATATTCCTTTAAACTTTCGTGGTTTATGTACGATGGAACTTCTCCTGACTTCCTAAATGATGTAATAACATTTTTCCTAATAGATGGATTGGTCGTGGAGGACCATTTGCATGGCCACCATGTTCCCCTGAATTAAAAATACAACGGATTCGTTTTTTGAGGGATATTATTAAAAGTTTGGTATTTGAAACACAGGTAAATACAAAATCGATAGAATAAACTTCCATTGTGAAGGCAGAATCTTGGAATATAAGAGGGAAAATTATCAAAATTTTGAAAGTTCTTTATGAGTCACTGGATATTCGGCGAGTGATGAATAATAAAACATAAATGTACCTGAGCTAATACCAAGTTTTTGGGTTTTTATTGGTCTTTTATAACCATAAGCTGTATGGAATAATAAAAAAAGGTTTAGACGGGTCGAAAGGCCTGTGTACTAATGACTATATAGATTTTATTCAATAAATATTTGTCAACAAAGTAATAAAGATTAAAAATTTGATTTTATTTCAATACCATAAAGCTTTTTCTAAAAATTTTACCGACAATACGATTGTAGGTTTATACATACAAAAATGTAAAATGGAGATTGCAAATTGGAGAAGAATTATTATAGTTGACATAAAGGCACCACATTTTAGAGATTGCTCACAGTAAAACGTTAACTCTTTCACCAGTTCTCCTGATATTCCTTTATTCAAAGCAGTAAAACCTTTGATTAACCAAGGAAACTTCAAACCATCGGAAGAGTTTCATGGAAGTGAACATTTGAAGCACTAAATGCTTCATTTATTGTCTTAGAAAGAAAAACGCAGTCCAGAGATGTACATGGAGGTAATAGTTCTCGCTTTACTAGCTACGGACCTCGAAAAAAATATTTGGTAGACTCCAGGTGCAGTTGGAATCTGTCTGTTTCGTAAGCAAGAGGATTTCAAAAAGAAAAATCAGAGTTACAGCGCTTTATAAACATTGGAACGTTCGTTTACGTGATATATTAGTTTGAGACACTTATAATTTTGAATACTGCTTGGACAGATCGTTTTCTTTGGATAAACATGAAGATATAGATCCTCAAATCATCGAAGTGGTAGAAAATTCCAGGAAATCACATCTTTGGTATTTTTCAGGTGAATTAGTTGGGTTAAGCTCAATTTCTGAGATCAAGTATCAATTGAGGCTAAGGTGGATATAGTCAAGAAGAGGAAACGTACCCGAAAAGAGAAAACCGGCTCCAAAAAAGACCGTTCCATTTATTTAAACGTTTCATTTGGTTAAGAAGATAATGTTGTTTCATCAAGGCAATGCACCAGCTCATACATCTGGTATTGCAACGGTTAAAATTAATTAATTAATGTTTGAATTGCTACTAGACGCAACCTATTCGCCTGATTTAGCCCTTCGGATTATTTTCTGTTACCAGACTTGAAAAAATGGTACCGTGGTCAAGGATTCTCCAACAATAAAGGGATGATGTCAACAGTTAATGGTTATTGTATAGAAATTACCACATTTTATTCTGAAAATTAAAAAAATCAACCTGTTACACATCCTTTAATAATTCTAAGAGAATATGACTTATTATCCTTACGATTTCCTTCAAGAAGTCTCACGTAGTCATGTCAAATTATTTCACATCCTGCCGGAGAGGTTGAAGGTACCCTCTTGAAAATTCGAAGAAGAAAACAAGTAAGACGATCTACATCTCGGTGTAGTTTTACATCGTCAATTCAAAAGGTCCTTTTGTATTTGCCTTTACACCGAACTGTGATCTTCTACTCTATTAACAAATACTCACAATGGCGTTGGATCTATTAAAAGGCTTTTGTGCTTTTTGTTGGTGAATGAGGGCGTATTTTTTTGATGTCGATCTTTAGATTACATCGATGTTTTCGATATTTAATTCTATAACTCATTTACTTGACATTTAGAACGTCCGTATTCGATTTAGAACAGCGATTCGAATTCAAACTAATGTATAGTACAATTAGTTACTTTAAAAACATGATATTCCTCGACTTTTTTGTAGATAAAACGTCCTTAGTAGCTAGTAATTGCAAGGAGACGTTCGTAACCGATGGTTAGTTTCGACGTTATTGCATCTCATCAGAACAGCGTAACAAAATCTCGTTCGGAGACTTTAATCCGAACTGAAAACCGAAAAGCATTAATTTTTGGTATTTACTCTATTATTATTACAAAATCTTCTCATTCAAGAGCATTATGAGGAAAAAATAGAAGATGAAAACGGACAAAATAAAATAAATCTGGAAGAGGAATGCACATTGAATGGTAATGAGTGAAGCCAAAGACGAAAACACTACAGGAAAAGAGTTGACGCTTATTTACGACATTACAACTACAAATTTTCCAGAATAATAGTGAGGAAATTAAGAGAAAAACTAGAAGAAACTTAGTTTGGATTCCGAATCAATAGAAGGCCATAAAACTCGAGATAAATCAGCGATTGGAAGCAATACGAAACACGTGTGCGTTTAATCGATCTTGAAAAAGCTTTCGATACAGTAAATATAGAAGATCTTATTTAGAAGCATTGGATGTCTTCTTAGCAACAATAATCCTTGATGAGATACATTAAGTTGATGATAAAGACGAAGAAAAACTAAGCCAAAATCAGTATGAACATAAACATAGATAAACCAAGACGAAGATCATAAGCACCTTCAGTCTCTGAAGACGAAGGAAGACCTGGATGGACGAAAGCGATTGGGAACAGAGAATAGAAACTATTTGAGAAATAGGAAGAAAGTCTCGATGAAAAAAGAAACAATAGGGTAGTAGTAGACATAAAGATGAAGTTAGTAAATAAGTATGTTCAAGACTAAGTCCATCCATGATGGCTTACGTTGTCTTTTGATAATTTACGTAAAAACTCTTATATTAACGAAATACCCTGTATATAGAATGAACCAATACTTTAAGATTTTTCTCTCTATAAAACGAGATATTAATATAGTGGTCACAAAAGAGGGAATGGACCAGTTTCTAACACAGGAAGCACACTACTTGAATGCTCTATGATCGATTGTGCGTGGGTACCAAGAAGGCAGGTAATAAACCTTTTTCTTCTGATGTCAGTTCAATGGTATGGACAATTTGTTTGACATAAAAATGACAAATCATCGAATAAAGCGAAGCGACGTGAAATAACTTGACGAATTCGATCAATAGAAATATCTATTGGTGATTTTGTGAATGAAATGTGGGCTTGTGAATCGACAATAATTGAAAAACGATTTGTCACTTAGTTATTCGAAATTATTCATCATATTATTCAAAACGAACCTTTAAATCATTAGTAAATAAGTATACGTTATCAATGAAAATATTATTAAGTAATTAGGAGCAGAAAGAAACACCCCGAAGGACTAAGGATTCCGGATTGATCTCAAGATGACCAGATTGGAACTAGGAGGCTTCGGTTTTACAGTGTACAACGTAAAGAAGATGAAAAAATGCTTTTAAAAACAACAATTTACATGAAAATCGCAAAAAAAGAATTCAAAAACGTGTAATTGAAGACCAAGTTTCGCGTTAACAAAATGCTGTACGCATCTACAGCTTAGTGTTACACCACCAAAAGTATCTGTAAGTTTAGCGGATCAGTCTGAGGTACAACGCAGTAGATCTACCGAAGAAGACGCCAAATTTTCGAAAAAGCAAAGAAAAATAAAAGGTACCATCTACTAAAACGTGTAGATGTTTTTTTTATGAATTATTACATCCGTTTTAACTTTTCACTTTACCAGTAACCACGGGTTAGTTATTTAACACACATACACGTGTTATACCGGTCATAATTGTGCCAAAATTTGGTCTAAACTAGCACAACAAGCCTACCAGTGAACCATAAGCGGTCTAGGTTAGGTTGGTAGTACCGACTTGACTTTTAAAACATATTGCTACGTATTTACAACCCATAATGAACTTTTTTTATTATTTCTTCAAGTACTAGAATAGTGTTTCGTCTCCTAGCAGTTGACGTCGCTTTTCTGCCAAAATAGACCACCAATAAACCAGATGCTGCATGAATTCTTCTTCTCCGTTAAATTCTTCGCAGTAATTATCTATTATAAGTCCCATTTTTGTTTTCTCTTTATTGATACTTGACTAAATCATTCTGGATATGAGGTTTAGCTTTCATTCCTGTACAAATAGCATCTTCAAGCAATTCTTCGACATCTTCTACTTCATGGTGTCAAGGTACCTCACAGTTTACGATACCACGTCTAGCAACTCGTCTCGACAGTCTAGCAGTCTTCTCCGTTCCAATTTACAGTCTGATAACTTCTGGATGTCCATTTTCTGTATCCAATAGCTGTAACCTTTTAGTGGGAGCTCTTTCTGATTGACGAACAGCCCACATCAACATCCAAGTTTACTGAGATAATTCTCTGAAGAAATCAACCGTGGATAAGATGTTAGAGAGGTTCCGGAAAGGCCGAGAAGAAGATTTTGTCAAATCGAATTAGAATTTGTGTTTTTAAACATCGTAGATTCATAGTTATTATTTGTGTACGAAAATCGTTGTATTGCGCGTTAGTTTTTGGTCCGATCAACTTGAAATACCACCCGATTTAGCCCCTTGTGACTTCTTCTTTATCCCGGAATGCAAAATGATGTTTCGGAGGTAGTACTTGGAAAATGCGGAAGCCATCTAGCCAGGTGGTACGTCAGTTAAACAAGATCTAAAATTCCTGCAACTTAATGAATTAATAACTTCTAGTTTTGTAGGTAGTGATATAAAAATAGAATACAAAATTCTATAGTAGAATACTGAACAAGAAAAAACTTGTGGCATCCGTAATTTTCTTCGAAAATTATCTTTTTTCAATCCAATTTGACTGGACTATGAAGACAACATTCTTCTTCTTTGTGGTGATGGACTAAATCCTTAGATTATCCAGCCAAGTTATCGAAGACAACATTGCTATTGGATTTGTGTTGTATCGCCACATTTTTTGGAAGAAAAAATACAAACCAAAAGAATGTAAAATTAGTAAAAATAAAATTTCTTTGTAGTTTATTGAATATCATCCGATAGGGATTCTACAGATACTGTTATCTCTTTGAATAATAAGGGGATTAGAAGGTTTGTCCGCATTTATCCTTTATTAAGTATAATAAAAAAAGAATCGTAAAAATTTGACATTTGAGATCAAAGTGATCCGAACTGACAAGCTGGCTGCTACCGCAAACAAAAACTTATCCTTTGTTGGCGATCTCTGGACGATGGGTAAAGATGTTCAATCACAGAGGTGTACTTGCATAAATACGGAATAAAACCCTGGGCTTTACATAATTAACTTTAGTCCATTTAAAATGAAATACAATAAAATATAATAGTGAACGCGAAGAACTGTTTTTAACTAAAAGTTCTCATCCATATAATAACTCAAAATCTGTTATTATAGGTTTGATAGGGTGCATTTTTTGATTCTACGTCGGATAATACATTCCAACACTAGTTCTTGACCAAAAATTTTGAGTTAAACCGAAATCTTTCGTTGTATTTTTCACTGGTCACTTTAATTTGATGTTGGACATCTAGGACTCAGAACTTTTGAGTGAAATCTCTCGATAATATTCGATCGAGTATCGAGCCGTGCTTAATAGATGTACTTAATACCCTTGGTGATCAATGTCCTTCGGATGCGACCGTGAAAAATTGGACTGCAAGCTTCAAAAGAGGTAAATTTTCCGTTGAAGATGATGACCAACCGGGAAGGCCAGTTTCTGTGACCAAAAGCGTTCGATCTGTGTTCGATTTGAAAACTATGTAGACTTCTTAAGCCGAATTGTTACTTTGGATGAGACTTGGGTACGTTTCTACGATCCAGAAACAAAGTAACAGTCGATGGAATGGCGACACTCCAGTTCTCCAAGACCTAAGAAGTTTCGTGTCCAAAAATCGGCTGGAAAAGTTCTTGCTTCAGTTTTTCGGGATTACCATGGAGTAATCATGATTGATTTTTTGGGTAAGGGTAGAAAAATTACTATTCGACATTACTACGGGAAAAAATTGAAGAGAAAAAACGCGGAAAGCTATCCAAAGATGTTTTGTTTTTGCAGAACAACTCCCCTGCACACAAATCTCATGTTGCCACTAGAACAGCCCCCTTACTCACCAGATTTGGCTCCGTCCGACTATCATCTCTTACCTCAACTGAAAATAAGCTTAAAAGGTCGTAAATTTTCCTCCAACGAGGATGTAATAATAAAAGCTGTTGAGGTCTGGTTTGCAGAGCAAGAAGAAACATTTTTTTTGAAAGGTCTAGAGACGTTGCAGGTTCGCAATTAAGAGGAGAATATGTTAAAATTTTGTTTGATTCTATAGTGGGCTAAGAATTTTTCTAAAAATAACCTCGTAGTTGTGATTTTCCACCAATTATCCAACATAGTTTTCTAAGTTCAATCCAAATCTGTTTTGTTTTAATAAAGAGGAGTTTCCTCCAAGAAAGTCTCCTATCCATATGGATTCCAACACGACCAAAGGTCAGTTTTCTCGTTTTTTTATGAAGATCACGTGAATAGATCGTTAATTCGTCATATTTTTAACAATTTCTGTAGCCTGTTTCAAGATTTGATCGAAGAACTTATGATGCAGCTTCGGGATCAAGATGTGAAGCTAGTAAATCAATATCATCAGCATATTTTGCTCTAAGTGTGTTCTCTAACGTGGGTACATCGACTTCATATATAATATATACTAGCGGACCCAAAAACGCTACCTTGGGGAACACCTGCGTTGATTAGTTGTGGGATTTAGGGAAAAGAATTTTTATTTTCACAAGTGTCACACTTTATCAAAGGTCTTACGTGAATATGGGTAATATCCTGGTTTTTAACACCTTCTATAACACTTTAGGAAGTGAACTGAATGGTCTTTGGGAAGTATCTTCCTCAGCAGGTTTTCAAAGTTTAGGTATGGGATTGTTTCAACTAATTTCCTTTGGAATTGGAACTGGAAAATAACCAGTTGTGATTATTACATTATAAACGATATATTCATCATTTTAAAGGCTTTTTTTATGTAGTTGTTGTAGAAGTTAGGTTATAATCAAGTCATTACTCGAAGATTTTTTTTCTATTTTCACAAGAGGAGATTGTAGTTGGTAAGAAGACAAGATGGGGTGATATCCATGAAGAGGGTCACATTCCAAACTAATTTACAGTGTGTGTGTAATATATACACGGTGATTCATGAAGAACTTTACAAATCTTCACTATATATGTAGTCCCTCGTGGTGGATACCTTCTTAATCTTCAGGTTATCAGCATAGATGTTTTTATAGACTTCCAGCTTCTCAAATCTGTTACTAATGGTATTGTAGATGATCTAATGACTCTTCAATGTTGCCAAAAGATTCGGCAAAGTCATAAAAAATCTGTCTCTATCATAGAAACGGGATCAACTATTTTTGTATCGTTTATAGTTGGATTTAGTGAATTTTTTCAGTCCGAAAATATCTAAATATACAATTTGAGCTGAATATAAACAAAGACGATGTAATAACAAGTAAAAAATTAAAAATTAGGAATAGTTTTCTTTATATACAGTTCGTTTTTTAAATTGGAATATCATTAAATAGGTAATTTGATCGATAGATGTCTTTCTCAAGTAAATAAATTTTTCTAATCACAGATTTTCGAATAATTATTTGTGCCGTTTAAATTTTATGCACATTAGTTCGATTTCAACCCTAAAGAGGATAATTATATGACTAGGTCTAAAAACCCCTCGCTGTATACACCGACCTAAACAATCAATTTTAAAAAGGGATTCGGCTTAAATACGTGATTACCAAGGACCTTCTTTTCGGTTAACTGCGTGCTAGGAATGGGGCTTGTACAAAATAATCCTGTATTAAGTCATAAAGGCAGAAGGAGATGTAACGGCCATGTGCAAATCGACGTCATTTCACTTTTTTATATGTGGTGCAGAAAAAAAAATAACTACAACTGAAATAAACGATGAAATAATTTGTTTTAACGTTTTGATTGACTCTCAAACACAAAAACCAATAATCCACCGATTCTTTCCGTTTCTCGCCGCTGCAGTTCAATCCAGTTCAGCGTTTCATGTAATACGTTGGTTAGGTGCCGAGGGAATAGCTTGTTGAATAGGATTCAAAGGATAAACTGTCTAGTTATCACGTCTTCTTTATCTATTGGTGAAGAAAGAGGCATTTAGAAATGCCCACAGGCTAATCCAGGCTATAGAGCTGTAAATCAATGGACTAAATGTATATATAAATCATTGGTTAACAAAAATCTTTTTGGTACCTAGACGGTTCGAAGCTAGCGCAAGGAGTTCTACCAGGACATTTCTAGAGCATTCTCCATACCTCTAGGAGCATCTATCACCATTTTTCATGTAGAGTTGCTAGGAATAAACGTCCTTGAAGGTCCATAAAGGTATTGAATGCACATTCGAACCAGAAACGACATTAAACTGTTTCAAATAGTTGCTAAAACATTTTGCTAAAAGGCGTAAGTACCTAGCACTAACACCTAGGGAATTGGGACACAAGAATCCAAAATATGTTTTTGGTACAGCTACGGAATGGTTGTGAAGTCAAAACAACAATGATTTAACTTATTAACAATATACTATAATTGAGTATGCGTTTTTAGCAATAAAAAACTGTTCTCAACTATATCTAAGACATTTAATGATTGAAATGATGGTCATTACCAACAAAAAACACAAGTTTACATTTTGGTGGTTTTATTAGGATCAACGAATATGAAAATGTGTCAAAAAATATCTATATATTAATAAAAATTATTATATATTAAATTTGGTTTGGCATTTGAATAATCTCTGGACTTTTATGATTTTATGGTCTGAATTTCAAGACTTCAAACCTTCCACTATGAAACGTGGTAAAATTTCGTCCATATCCCACCCAAAATTGAAACCACTGATCCACGTAAGACAGACTGGACGAGTCAAAAACTTTTTCAATTACACTGAGGGAAGGAAATAAATAAATAGAGAATTATAAACATCAAATGGCGTGGATTCGAGTAACTCTAATTTAGACATTTAAGGTTAAGCAAAATCATCGAAGTGAAAGTGTCAACTGTCAATATTGAAGTGGCTAGAGTCACTCCAGAGCGTTTTGCAGTACGGAACTGTCATTTTCACTACATGGAACACTCAAAACGCAACTTTCGGTATTTAAATGAATACAGAACGAACAATTTTCAGATAGCATGGAATGAAACCATCGATATTAAAAATTTTCTACCTTAAATTCGATGCAAACCTCCCAAAAATATTAATACGTGTTTTGTTATGTACTTCGCTTGAGATATACCCTGGTTTTTGTTTCTGTGTTAATTTAGAACGCAAAATCGGAAGCGATATTTTCGGTATTTGTGCCAAAGCACCGAACCGAACACTATTACAGAACCATTAACGAACCAATACCTCGAAGAAGAAGTTTAACTTCTGTGCAATTAATCCGTCGTAGGTCAGGTAAAGTCAGGGTGATGTATGAAAGAAGGGCGAAGGGATGCATCCCGAGACACACCTGGATACGATGTTTTCAAAGAGATTGACCTAACTCCTGTGATCCTCATTTGTTGGTTGGACGGACAGACACAAAGTGAAATCATGGCCGACTAGGATTATTGTTAAAAGATATGAAGAGGGGAAAGGGAGAGAGAGAGTTCGGTTGAATATGTTTATTGTTTGGATTCGAAAATGAAATTCAAGGTGATGAGTTCATTTAAATAGTTTTTCATAAAAGCATCCGTCGAATTATGAGATAACAGACACTAATAGATATTAGATAGTTTTAAAACAATACATCTTGATCCTTGACCGTTTATCAACCTAATTACGATCAAGGAACGGCTGCAGAGCTTTCAAAATAAATTGAATTATAAAGATTGACTCATAAATATCGAAAGATTTCATAAGCCACTCAAATTAGATGTTATGTAGTATTTTGACAGAAGTTTCCGAAGTTACTACGTATAATAGTTATTTTTAGACGACGCCATCTTAAAGTTGTTCGTTTCGTATTCATTTACATACCGAAAGTTGCGTTTTGAGTGTTCCATGTACTGAAAGTGACAGTTCCGTACTGCAAAACACTTTCGGAACGCTCTGGAGTGACTCTAGCTACTTGACAGTTTCACTTCGATGATTTTGCATAACCTAAAAGCTTATTTAGATGACTCAATAACAAACAACATTGAAATTGCTAACAGAATATATTCTTCCACCACAAATACGAATCAATCATCAATTTCTATCGAAGACACAATCACATCTACAGAAATTCTATCAACATCTAGTAGACGAGTCCAACAAAACAGTATTTCGGCGTACACGACGTCCAAAACTTTTTCAATTACACCGAGGAAAGAAAATAAATAATAGAGAATTATAAACATCAGATGGCGTGGATTCCAGTAACTTTTCATCGCTGATGTTTTCTTTTTCATCATCATTCATTGTTATCCATTGATTTAGACAAAACTTCGGATTAAACGAATAAATTAAAAATTTAAGGTTATGCAAAATCATCGAAGTGAAACTGTCAACTGTCAACATTGAAGTTGTCTACTCCAGAGCGTTCCGAAAGCGTTTTGCAGTACGGGAACTGTCATTTTTACTACATGGAACATTCAAAACGCAACTTTCGGTATGTAAATGAATACAGAACGAACGGCATGGAATGAAACCATCGATATTAAAACTTTTCTATCTTAAATTCAAAGCAAACCTCCCAAAAATATTAATACGTGTTTTGTTATGTACTTCGCTTGAGATATACCTTTTATCCAAAAGAGAAAATTATTTTATTTCATAGAAAATACCTAGTAGAGGGAGGGTATGTGAAAAAAACCAGGTCGATTATCTTCAATCTAAATTATAAGCACCCCCTCGAAAATGGGGTCGTGTAGTACCTTACTGGAAAGGGATTTTAGTACTTTGTTCAAAAATATGAATTTTTTATTTAATTTTATGCAATAATAACTAATTTTCAAGATGAACCGTTTCTTCAAGTGTAGACGTTGAATTTAATTTTGATCTGCGTGAATAAGAAGAAATCATCGGGCGCTAAACAGTGGATGTCCCATCAATTCGACGTTTTTACTATTCAGAAACGTTTAACGACTCAAATATTTTCTAGAGTCTCTAAATTTTGTCCTTTTAGCAATATCTCGAGCCGAAGGAACAAAAAGAGATTGAGATCAATGCTGATAACCAGCTGGGGTATGACGCTGATACCAGTGCCCCCTCTACCTAACTTCGGGCAAATTTTTCGGCGTTATTTCGCCAATATACCCTGTATAAATCAACGAAAACGAAGAAAAGGACTATAAAAAGTAGCTTATAACTACTCTCTTTGAAGAAATAGGTATTTCAAGCTGAAGATGAATTTGATTTTCGAAATTTATTTTTAAATGTTTCGCTCGTTATAATCTATCCCACGCAATAAATCATACCCCTTCAACCCTAAAAATTCCCACGCATTTTCACCGTGTTCATCATTTCCCGTTCATCAACAGATTGTTAAGTAATTATTAGATAACTGGGTATATCACATGAAACTAATCGGCTGTCCGTTTAAATCGATACGAATTCACTAATATTCAATGACAGATGATAGTATTCCGAATTACTATGGAGTCTCACGACTCTATTTCAACATATGGTGTGAGTTCCGATGCATCTAAAACAAGGGATGATGATGCTTGTTGGTGTTATTTAAACGTAAGCGCGTCATTTGTTTCCGAAACAAATGACAATATCGTGGGAAGTTACAAGCGAACCGAGTTCGGTGATTCATCTATAGAAAGCGTATCATTATAACATCAAAATATTTTTTTAAAAGACGACATTTCAAAAAGTTGTTCGTTCTGTATTCATTCACATACCGAAAGTTGCGTTTTGAACGTTCCATGTAGTAAAAATGACAGTTCCCGTACTGCAAAACGCTTTCGGAACGTTCTGGAGTATACAATTTCAATGTTGACAGTTGACAGTTTCACTTCGATGATTTTGCATTAACTTATTTGTTAGTTTTATCTAAATTAATGTAAAACAATGAATGATGATAAAAAAGAAAATATCAGCGATGAAAAGTTACTGGAATCCACGCCATCTGATGTTGATAATTCTCTATTTTATTTATTTTCTTTCCTCGGTGTGATTGAAAAAGTTTTGGACGTTATGCGTCGTTTAAAAAATGTTGTGCACGCCGCGGCTGAAATACTACTTTTATGAACGAGTACTTTCAGTCCTTGGCATACAAATAACTATTTATAATTGTATTAAACATTATTCCATTTGATATTTCAACAAATTTTTAAATTTTGTATCATAGTCTTGTAGGAATTAGTCTAATATTATTTCCAGCTACACAAGATGTTCTAAAAGTAGTTAAACAAATAAAAAAAAAACGAATTTTTCAATGGAATAGATTATACACAAAAAATATATACAACAAAAGATTGAAATACGTCGCGCGAGCTGAATCTATAGAAACTGCGTAGTTTCACTGGGATCTAATCGCTTTACATCCCGAAACAGAATGATTCCAAAAGTCTCGCCTGGGTATAGAAGGTAGAAGGATGCAGTTATATTGGTTTTTCATAAAAAGTGTATCGGGTATATCGGAGAGGTATAATTTCATTGAATTACTTAGAATTAATTGAATCAGGTATCGATCAGTCAGGGGTGGAATGAGTTTTTCCTTGAAATGAATACCTGTATTAAATATTTTGATTGCAAGGGCACATTAACTCCTTTTCCAGTGATAAAGTCACGAAATTATGTTTGTATACGTGTGAATTTATGTATATATGTGTGCACGTGTTAATGTATGTGTGTGTTTACGAAAATTCGACTTGATAACGTTGTACGAAGCTCCGAAATCTAGTAAAAAAATCTTGTTGGTAAATTTTATATATAAAAAAAATTGCATCCTTAATCTGTGCGATTACGTATATTTTGAATAAACTATAATAAATACTACACGAGAAAAATATAACTCAATCATGTTGAGATTTTAATCATCATATCTTAGACACTTTTTATTACGTCTCTGTGCTACTTAAGTTTTGTTGGCAACACTGATGTGAATATGTCAAATCTGACATTATAAAGTTTGACATTTGTTTGACATTGACACTTGAAACATTCATCTTGATAAACAGTTGAATCGCCAACATTTTCTATGACGTGGATTGAATCAATTTACCAATCAACGCACTTCGCTGCAGAATAAGCTTCGAGTAGATCGTCTAAAATCGTCTGGTGTACCAGAAAACAACGAAGCTGTGCGTCATGTGACATAACGTAAGATTCAGGGGATGATTTCCATTGAATATTGCACGAACAATTGGTGGTCAAGAAGATTTGATCGCGTAGACTGTTTATTTCAATCAAACTAATTGATTTAAATGGATTTCTACTATTTAACTCTAAGTATAAGATATTTTTTCCATTCGGAATCCTGTTGGATCCGCTCATGAATTGTTTTAAAAAAAAATATGGAACGCGTTGTACGGAATGCAGTTATTAATATACCCTAATACCCTCACGCAGTCAATATATGTATCCCCTCTTCAATTTGATTCCCTATATTAAAAATATTTTGTTATTAGCCTTTCTGCACCTTATAATACTCGAGGGTTAGTTTCTGAACAACAGCATATTTGTGGACGAAAATTGCCATGTATAAATACTTGGAATACCTTTTGAAACTAATATATAATCGAATTTTTTGATATTCGATATGACATTTTCGTATACAAATCTTTCACCTAAATTTTGTATCACGTCGCATTGTTTTCCTTCAATAAAAGACCATTTTTGAACCACCCTATATGTTCTCAAGAGGGAAAACCTTCCGAAGGCAAAATATGACGAAGAAGATAAGAAAGAGCAAAATGGTTAGAGGACATTGACAGATTGCCGCAGCAGAGAATGAAGCCGAAAGAAGAAGAAGGTGCCCAAAGCAAAAATGGATACAAAAAGTCAAGATCTGTAGAGCTGAACAAATGTAGGAGATGATTAATATGGGTTTTTGCTAAAACAAAACTTCTTCAATCCACAAAAGTCTAACCAGGGGTTTTTTTCTTTAATATTCCTGTTGGGGTGAAGCTAATAATCTTTATTTTGTTTCGTATCAAAACTTTTTTCCAAAAACCAATAGTTGGAGAAAAAAAATTAAACATAAACATCAATATTTGGATGTGAAAAGTAATTCGAAATTCACCCCCGTATAATGTATTATGACATGAATTTTCGAGGGTGATATCTGGGAAAGGGTGAGGCTGAGGAAATTTTATTACAGGAAACACCCATCTAAACTTCAACAACATCCTAATGGTCATTAAATTTTTAAAAATATCTTTTCGTACTATTAAATTTTATTTCCTAAAATTTTGTTACTTCTTTTATGAGTACAATTCATCAATGTTCAAAATTTGATAATTTACAAAACTCACATACTTTTTCTGAGTTCAGCAATTTTACGTTCTGTTTTCTGAGTCTTTTGGAATCTCCAAACTGGCAAGATCATGGCGTCGTTTTTTTGGGGGGATATCTTGACAAAAGGCGAATATTATATACAACGTTGACCGAAGAAATCAAACAAAAACGGCCGCATTAAAGTTTGAATAGCCAGTTCATGCACCCTATTCGCCTGATTTGGCCCCTCGGATTATTTTCTGTACCCGAACATAAAAAAATTACTCGGTCGTTAAAGATTTTTTATAAAAAAAGTATCGAATTGATTGAACATCGCTGTGTATGGAGCTAAATATATTTTTTTCCGAAATTTCCGTATTTTCTTTGTTGTTTCAAACTCTACTTCATCGTCGTACGTATAATTATACTTAGTAGAAAATTTAAATCCTTTTTCAGGACGTCTTTTTATTTTATTTGCATCTATTGTAGTACGTAGCAATCGCTCCACTTCAACGCTACATATCTCTTGACTAATTTTAACTTTCTAAATATAAACGATTGACTGAATTAAAGTCGAAACTTCATTTTTTTTTATATAAATATCCATTATCTGTTGACTTATAAGCAAGTAAAGTGGAAAGATCAATCAATATGATAATAGAATTAAAAATTACAAGATAATCGCTTATCAATATTGTGATTTAGGAATTCGAGATGAATTGACTCTTGATCCCACTTGAAAATCCGCATAAATATCAAGGTATATTATTTCAGATTCAATTTTTTTTTCTATATTAGTGCAGCGAGCAAACATTAAATCACGAAATGGTTTCATTTTTTCATTTTAAACGTAAGTAGATAAACGCGATTATAAAAACATGTCCAAAGATACTTCAGCGCTAATAATTGGTGAAGGTAATTATTTGATTCATACTTTTCTAAAACGCATAAATTAAAACAATTGTAAATAAAATTTGCGTATTTATATTATTTAATACATCACCCTAACCATTTTATTTGTTTTTTTCGTATCGATGATCCTTTAGTCTATTTTCTAGATACTGAGATGTCTGCCCTATGTAAACAGCATCACAATCGGGTACTTCAAATACAACTTCTTCTGTTTTTGAGCGTTTTAGATTTTAATTTAGTGGGAAATATGTTTTCTTTCAATGCTTTTTCAATCTAAATTCAGGATCTGTTAGTTGGATAAATCGATTAGGAATACGTGAATTGAAGTTTAAATATATTGACTAAATCTACTAATTTTTTTTGTCGTATAGAATTAAAATTATATAAAAAAATTAGTAGAATACGATACGGAAATGTCACAATTTTGGTCAGTATTAGTCACAAACGAAAACTTTGAAATCCCACCCTAAAGTGCAAGACTCCTCGTCAGGCGTGGCCTATACGACCCTTTTAAAACCCCCAACCAATCGAACGGCGAATTTCGGCTTAAGTCAAAAGGGATTCATACACATGCAGGTACTTTGAAAGATACCCCAAGTTTTTCAAACATCAGTTACAATTTTTATCGACTGCGGTGTGTAGGTGTGCAAATTTTCGAACCACGGTGTTTCTTGATGGACATGTTTAATTCTAATGTGCAAAGTGTTGATATCCGGAACGTTGATACGCATAATATGCATTTGAAACCCCAATCACCCACTTCTTCCAGTAAGTATTAATTTTAACTACAATTCAAAAAACTACCCAATCAGATATATGACGTTTTTTTTTACTTTTCCCTTTTTCCTGCGTCTTTCTTTGAATTATGATTATCTCGACGGTTCAATTGAACTTTAATTGGAATGGAAATTCATTTAGACCCCTAATAATAACTTTTATTGTCTTTAGAAAATTTTCAATTTGAAAAAAACGATATAGATGGTTCGTAAATACTTTGTCTTTGCACAACTTTCAAAAAAAACTTTCTGCATCTCTATTGGTACCAGAACAAACCGTGTGTATCTGCAGACATATGACTAGAAGATCAAAAACGATGGAAGGATGAATCATAGAAGGGAAAAAGTCCAAGAGGCAGATCTCCGACCAGATGAGTAGGTCGAACAGAACCCTTAATAAATATGAGACTGCATCATGCCGAAAATATTGCAGAGGATAAGCAAACAAGGAAACAACTTGAATCGAATATAAATGGTGTCCTTTGGAGGATAATGGAAAGTGGAGAGATTTCTATTGATGCCTAAATGTTATAAAAAAGAAATTTAAAGCGTTTAGTAGCGAGTGTTTCCTCCTCTGGTAGTTGCAAACAGCGATGGTATGCTTTGGATTACATTCCATGGAAAACTGTCCCATTCCTGTACCGATACACCACGAAGATCCCTAGAATTTCTTATTGTTCAATGAGATTCGAGTCTGGATTGTAAACAGACCAAAATACGCGACTCCAATCCATTATTGTTGTGCAAAATTAAATCTGACAATACGGTGTTTACAAGAACCTAACCTAACCTAACTTATGTTTACATTTCTTACTTCTTGCATTATTTCTAGCTGTTGTAGTCCTGAATCAGATCTTTTACAGCTATTGCTAAGCTTATACAGTCTTTTTTTCATCAGTAAGCAATGCTTCACTCAAATGACTGTCACTTTTTTCTGATTAATCGAAATGTCGTGACATTTGACACATAGTTTTTTGAAAGTCGGTACTTCGTAAACGTCATATCGATTTGATAATGATAGCGCCATCTGTGTGTCAGTCACTCGATTTATTGAGTGAATTTGTTTCTTTTTGGGTAAATTATGTTTATTTTATAAACTTTTTGGGTGGGTTTTATCCACTTGTTTATTAGCTGAAAGGAAATGCGTACACTTGAATCGGTGTGGTGGAATTTAAAAGAACAATTAGTAAAACGGAAGTTGATAGATCCGTGAAAGAATTAGGAACTGCCTCCTTCAGTACGTATAATAGAACCAAAAAGGACAATTTCCTGCTGTTCTAATAAATAATATTGGTGTAACTGATGAAAACAAAACTATATACACAAGGGATGTTGAATTGAATCAGGGGGTAGATAATTCATTGAACTCTTATATTACACTGTTGTAATTTTTTTTATTTAATAGAATCCTTATAATATACGAGGTGTAAAGGAAAAGGAAGTTAATTAGACGTACAGGATTATTTCGAATGAAATTAATGAATAATTCTACATAATGGAGTCATTTAAAATTCATTTCGTCTATAATAGGATGCCACAAATCTACATAGTGATATTTTAAACGTAGATCTTTACTCAAAAGTTAAGTATTTGATAATCCCTTATAGGATATTCCGATAGGCCCAATATAGACCAAGACTTGGGCCAAGTACGTACAACTCTGGTCCTAATCAGGCTTGGGTGAATATGGGATGGAAGTTACCCAGGCTTGGGCCATTATGGGTTAGCCAAGGTCGGATTTCCTAGCGTTGACACAAGCTAAGGTCCGTCGTTGCAAGTCTGTGGGCAGATACAGACATTGATCATTGTTGGAAACAATTTTTTAATAGATTTAGAAAGTTTGTTGCTACGACGTTGGTTTATTTCCACGAAACTTAATGCTAAAACTTAATTTCGTCGTATAGAATCTCGGGCAGCTCGCCATTGGTCAATAATGACCTAACCTAACCACCTTTTCTCCTCATAATTACATCTCAATCTTTTAAATCAATTTTTCCGCCGTCCAATTTCCATCTAATCGATACTTTTTACCGTCGCAAAAATCCTTAAATGGTTGTCAATATTATAACAAAATCGAAAATTCCACGGAATCAATTTTCGGTATAATGTTGTACAAATTGGTAGTCTCCAATCAGATAATGATAATTCCTTTTTTTCCAGGTAGAATTTTGGATATACCTTGCAAAGTATGCGGAGACTTTTCTTCCGGAAAACATTACAATATTTTCGCTTGCGATGGATGTGCGGGATTTTTCAAAAGATCTATTAGAAGAAACAGACAATACGTTTGCAAAGCTAAAGAAGAAGGAAGTTGCGTTATAGATAAAACCCATAGGAATCAATGCCGGGCGTGCAGATTACAGAAATGTCAAGAAGCCGGAATGAATAAAGATGGTGAGCCTATTTATTCAATTCCAAAAGTACAATCAATATTCAAACAAATTAAACTAAAAGAGGTTGTCGCTCAATCTCTTGCGAAGTCTTTCAACGCTTCGGCGCCCTAACTTCGACTTGTCTCTAGTTGTTTTGACCATTCCGTCGTCATTCATTCGTTCTATGTCTTCGTTCCACTTTCTATTTCTTTCCCAATATCCGTTTACGTTTTCAATTTTACAGGTTTTTCCAATATCAACGCTTCTATCCCTGACCTTGTAGGTTCCGGATTTGATCTCGATTTCGATATATTTGATTCGGAAGATTGTAAACCGAGTTTCCTGCTGCTTTTGCCGCTTGGTTTCTTCGACATCGCCGTATCCTGATATTTGATGTATAATTTCATCATCTACAACCAGTTTGCATCTGATAGATGTTTTCCAGGTGGCCACGCATTTCGTTTTTGCTGCAGATATCTTCATCCTCTTCGTCGTCCCAAAGAGGGTTCATAGGTCCTGCCAGCTCCTTGTCCAAGGTAAAAAAAAAAAAAAACAGTAACAAGCTCACAGAACCGAAACTCTTCCTCGGACAAGGACAAAACTTTGCATTCTTGAAATTCTCATAAAAATACAGATTCCAAATAAATTCCAATCGATAAATTAGCTTCGATTTGTTCTCACAGGATACAGAAATGATTACAAAAAGTGCAGTTCATATTTTCAAGTTCGTTCAAAGGTTTTTGTTGATTTTATTGAAATCTGTAGCTGTATTTACTTTTTTCGAGATATACTATTTTATTTTGCAACCACTGTGACTATTACTCAACTAAAATGTTTTGTAAGGACTCGTTAATAACCTAATCAGGTAAATCCGCAACCTGATAGGCTAAAGATCAGTATAACCTCACGAAAACCTTATTAGGATAACCTTATATGGTCCTGATCAGAGCTAATTCATCAAATTCTTATCAGGATTATAAGATCCTTGCTAGGTTTCAATCAGGATTACTTAACTTAAGGATTGACCTGGACTGTTCTAATCATGATTACCTTATCTAATGAAGGGTTATCCTGATGCGGTGCTAGCGTGGACCTCGTCAGGTTTTTCCTAGTAAGGTTAAACTTTATTTAAATTTGATAAGGTTGTTTCGAAGAAATGAGGAAAATATTCTAGTCTGGAACTTGCCTTTTGTAGAGTACACCACGATGTTGTAGCGGTGCGATTGATCTCACCATCAGGTTCCTGGAACAGTCTTCGTGAAAGTGACAAGAGTTTTGGCACTTTTTGCTCTACATAGAGCTCTCGAAAAAAATCGAATCACTTCGATACACGATGCTCGTTAAACCGGAAGCCTCTTTCAATGAAAAGTATTTTTCGTGGCCTAGCTCGAAATGAACTAACACGGACAAAGTTTTTTGAAACCATATATAATAATCAGACTTAAATGTTTTAAATTACAAAATCAATGTCATTTTACAACCCTTCTGCATTAAATACATCTTGAGACAATCGACGTTGCCAACAGTACATAAGAATTAGTCAAATCTTTTGTCTACTCGTAACGATTTTCGTATTATTGAATCTACATGACTTTACAATCAAGTACCACTTAAATTGAAGCGTAAAATAATAAGAAATAACAGTTTGATCTTGTTTTATCGAGAAACAATTAAAAAAAGTTTCTAGTAAGTGTAGTATTAATTCTACCCTCTCGAACCAGATGCTACTATTTGTTTCAATCAATTTATTATTATTTAAGGACGTTTTGTATGAATCTGGTAATTGCTTGGGTAATTTTTACGTCCAAAGGTTCATAAACACGATTTTTTTTTGGTATATTTGTTAGTTTCTTTATCAACCCTTATCTGATAAACTACCTTCCTTTCAGTGTGAATTTTTTACATTATAAATAATAACTAGGGGTGTGTTATGGTGATTAAAACTATGAAGAAACTACCACGCAATTGTTTGATGAAGCCGAAGTGATTTAGACAAAATCCTAGACGACAGTTCTCCTGGAGTTTCAAAAAACGATGAAGAAGACATTGCTAGCGAAAACAGGGCCTCAAAAAAATTTGGAAAGGGAAAATCGGAATGTGAGGAAGAGTTTTAGCACGATTAGGAATCTGCTAAGGATATGTATGGCAGAAAAGTATCTAGGTGTCGAAGGAAGTTCGTCCTGCTAGCCCTAGGAACTATAATATGGTAAAGATTATGGAATTTGTTGTATTTTTTTGAAGATTTTGCTTGAAATATTACATTGGACAAACACCAAACAACAAAAGGAATCGAAACGAAAAGTAGCGGTGTTGAAAATGGTAGAAGTTATTAATAAAAGAGTTAACTCCATAAAACTTTTTCCCACCATTCATACATCCAATTTTTCCTTTATTTTGACGCCTTGAAAGTTTATTCACGCTTCCATAAAATCCAGTTTCTCTTAATCTGTCTCTGTAGAAGTTTTCCAAAGCAGATTCTTAGATTTATCGATCTGAGTTGCTATCTTTGGATCCGTGAGTCTTCGATCACGTTTATCTTCAGTGGATGAGGTTTTTTATCATCAAAGTTCACGGTACGTTCATTCTACGGCAGAGGTACTGTTACTTTTGACAAAAGAAAGATTCAAGCACGAATTTCAACCGATAGCACTTTGGTTTTATCAATTTGAAGACTTACAAATCTTAATTTGAAAGAAAGAAACTATGAAGCATGAATTACAGCACGTTCTTGTGCATCACAGGGACTAAACTGCAATCATGAACATCGAAAAATATCCGCCGGTACTTTCGGGTACGAAATAAACAAATGAGGGACACTATTCTTTTTGGTTTGTAAAACACCGTTTCGATCTTGACAATATGGAAGAAAAATTTGATAAAACGTATTATTTTGTAATTAAATTAACGATTTAATGATGCGGGTTTGTTGTGCACTCATCAGTCATACCACGATCAACGTCAACCGACGAAGACTTTTGTGTGGAACGCTCAATTTAAAAATGAACTTGCGACGACCAAAATCGAAATGTCAAAATACTTACCGACCGAGATGAGTTGGTAAACTATCCAAAGAAGTTTTTAAATTCGATGGATTACCACTTCTTTATGAAGAACGTCGTCATAGAGGCCACAATTTTGTAAAGGAAGATCCAAGTTTCGATTCCACGGATCCTTTTAATGGAAAAATGTTTCATACGAAGCATTTCCTTATTAAACCACTTGGAATTCAATATTCGTAGTTTAGATAAGACAAGGTCAGTCGGGTCAGCTGGTGAATGGTTTTTCTTGACAAAACCGCTGGTGTAATCGACGAATATAAATCTTAAGCATTATAAAACCTCTCGTATGTGACAGCAGATGCTCTAAATACTTTTTTTTTATTTCTATCTCTATTATCCTTAAAAGACCTTTTAGTGAATTTAATATTTGTTGTTACAGCCGTGCAGCACGAGAGGGGACCTCGAAACTCGACTTTGCGACGACAACAAATGTCAAATTTCTTCAATGAAGCTAGAGAGAGAATGATGCCATCACCACCTGTCAGCGCTTTAAATCTGGCCATGCCCAAACCTTCAACTCCACCCGTTTTTGAGGGTCCTTTCGGATTTATTGCGCCCGCCGGGTTTCTTTGTAATACTTTAGTCAGTTTTCCACGGGTAAATATCATTTTTTTTTCATATTATATCCCGATGATCTTACGGTTTTTATTTTTCATATCAAAATGTCACAATTTAACTTTAAAGTTCGTCCAAAACACTCACGCCTTCAAAAAATATTTTTCTTGCTTTAAATTTGTGTAAATAAGATCGATCTGTTCGAAAATTACGATGGAAAAATGTTTTTTAAAAGAGAAACTTATTTTCAAACATTTTTCATTGACTTTAAGTAGAAAATTAGGTATTGTGAGCGAAGAACACGATGAGAGGTTCCACCAAGACATTTCTTCAATGGAGAAGCGGTATCGAGGAAAAAGGTGATTTAGAAAATATCTTCCGGTACTCAAATATTCACGAGAATTATAAAATTTGTCATTGAATATAGAATTTGAAATGTTATTCGAGGTTAAAGGTAAAAAAAAAATGTTGACGGTGCCTTGTAGATTTTCACAATTTTCAGCAAAACGGTGAGTTTTATCATAAAAATACCTCAGACAAAAATTGTAGATCATAAAATTCTCTACAAAAAACGTATCAATATTTTTTTTCCTACGAGTCACTATTTCTGAGATATAATGACTCAAAAAGTTCGTAAAATACAATTTGAACAAATTTTATTCAAGGTCAAAAGTTTTTTACAATTTTTAGCAAAACGGTGAGTTTTATCATAAAAATACTTCAGACAAAAATTGTAGATCATAAAATTATCTACAAAAAACGTATCGACACTTTTTTTCCTACGAGCCACTATTTCTAAGATATAATGACTCAAAAAGTTAGTAAAATACAATTTGAACAAATTTTATTCAAGGTCAAAAGTTTTTCGCAATTTTTAGCAAAATGGTGATCTTCATCATAAAAATACCTCAGACAAAAATTGTAGATCATAAAATTCTCTACAAAAAACGTATGAATACTTTTTTTCCTACGAGCCACTATTTCTGAGATATAATGACTTAAAAAGTTCGTAAAATACAATTTGAACAAATTTTATTCAAGGTCAAAAGTTTTTCGCAATTTTTAGCAAAATGGTGAGTTTTATCATAAAAATACCTCAGACAAAAATTGTATATCATAAAATTATCTATAAAAAACGTATTAATACTTTTTTTTTCCTACGAGCCACTATTTCTAAGATATAATGACTCAAAAAGTTAGTAAAATACAATTTAAACAAATTTTATTCAAGGTCAAAAGTTTTTCGCAATTTTTAGCAAAACGGTGAGTTTTATCATAAAAATACCTCAGACAAAAATTGTAGATCATAAAATTCTCTACAAAAAACGTATGAATACTTTTTTTCCTACGAGCCACTATTTCTGAGATATAATGACTCAAAAAGTTTTTCATTGACTTTAAGTAGAAAATGCACCAGTTGGCATCACTGCAAATGATAATTTCGTTAATTTTCATTTCACTCGTTTATTGAAGTATTTCCACCCAATATTCACTCGAAATAATACACAAAACCTTTTAACAACGTACTTAGTCCCTGAATTCTTAGCCTAACATATAAAAAAAGGTCGTAGATAAAATAAACTGTGATTATTTTTCAATATAATCTGTCTTCAATCTCAAACACTCACTAAAGCTTCTAGAGTCAAAATTTTTATACTTTGGCTCTTTAATTTCATCTTTACTGTTAAATATATTTCTCTAATAATTCGAATTTTAGTTTTACGAGAAAAAAAATAATCAAACGGTGCCAGATCAGAGCAATATGATGAGTGTTGAATCTAACAAATCTCATTCATGTACAGTAGTTCGTTCGTTGATCCTCCCGGCAAAAATCTCAAAATTTGTGTTTTTGTTAATCCTGCTTGAGTCAAAAATTTTATGACGGTGCAAAACTCATGTTGAGACCTTTTCCAAAACAAAAACTTTTCGAAAAGCTTGTTGAGACTTATCAGTAACGCGAAATTTTTGCGAACACATTCTATTTACTAGATGTACGAGGTTTGGCTATTAAATAACGAGACTGTCCGCCTAGAGGGCGTCCTAAACGTTGGGTATCTAGATATTTTGTCTATACACGTTCCAAAACACGTTTCCGTCACTATGTCAACCATGTCAATCTCAAATTGAAAAGAATTATCCGATTGAATGCTATAAATTGTTACAAAAGGCCTATGGGGACAATTCTCTATCTCGTACGCGTGTTTTTGAGTGGTTTGAGTTCTTTGAGAAAGCACTGAAGATGACCGGCGCCCAGGTCGTTCTGAGATTGTTTCAACTCCAAAAACAGTGACCAAAATCAACCGAATTGTGCGTCAAATCGTCGAATAAGTATCCAGATGATTACCAAGATGGTAAACGCCACTAGAAAAATTTTACACGAGGAACTATACACGACAAAAGTTAGTGCCAAAAAATTTGACTTCTGACCAAAATCTCTGCTTTGAAAGGGATCCGATTTGAGTCGATGAAAGCGGTAGAGCAGAGCTTTTCCAAAGAAGACTTCCGGCACTGCTTCGATCAATGGAAAAAACGTATGGAAAGGTACATGGCGAAGGGAGGGTATTATGTTGTTACGTTATTCAATAGCCGGATCTCTGAACCCTCTGTATTCGTAAATACAAATACAAATAAATGTATATTTATTAATATTTATATTCTTTCCAGTTTCCGTTTCCTCTACGACCAATATCACCACCGACGGTAACGAATTCTTCAGTAGTTTGTGAAGCAGCAGCCAGATTATTGTTCATGAATATACAATGGACGAGGACTCTTCCGTCATTCACATCCCTATCACTATCTGACCAATTACTCCTTTTGGAAGAAAGCTGGAGGGAGTTATTTGTATTAGGAGCGTCACAATTCCTTCCTTTGACTTATCTGCCACATTTAATTCCCCCTTCGTTCGAAACTAGTACAAACTTTCTCCAAAGGGTACAAGAGTTTCAAGATATACTGGTAAACATCCGACAATTCCAAATAGATCCTCAAGAATATTCTTGTTTGAAGGCAACAATTTTGTTTAAAACAAATTTTGATAAACCTTGTACTAAATTATTAAACGAACCGTCGAAAATAGCTGCCATTCAAGACGAAACTCAACTAACTTTAAACAAATATATTACCAGCACGCATCCTGGACAACCTTTGAGATTCGGCAAACTCCTATTGCTCCTTCCAACTTTGAAAAAAGTCACAGGGGAAACGATAGAAGAACTATTTTTTAGAAAATCCATCGGGAATATACCGATACAGAGAATTTTAAGCGACATGTACAAATCTCAAACAAATATGTGATATCTGTTGAAATATACACTTTACACGATGTTGCTACAAAGCTGCGTGGTTATAAAAGTGTACAAACACTGATATATTACCTGCCTGATGAGTGTACAAACACGTTGAAAGTTGGATCCTGGTTTTCAAAATTATTTTGAACGTTAAGGTTAAACTGATCCTACTCACAATTTGATTTGAAGTTTTATAAACCTCAAACCGATAAGAAGTTTCTTGAAAGTCATGCACTCCCATCGGGATTTTCTTCGAGTAAAATTAGGTACTGTGAGCGACGAACACGATGAGAGGTTCCACCAAGACATTTCTTCAATGGAGAGGCGGTATCGAGGAAAAAGGTGATTTAGAAAATATCTTCCGGTACTCAAATATTCACGAGAATTATAAAATTTGTCATTGAACATAGAATTTGAAATGTTATTCAAGGTTAAAGGTAAAAAAAATGTTGACGGTGCCTTGTAGATTTCACAATTTTCAGCAAAACGGTGAGTTTTATCATAAAAATAATTCTGACAAAAATTGTAGATCATAAAATTATCTACAAAAAACGTATTAATACTTTTTTTCCTACGAGCCACTATTTCTGAGATATAATGACTCAAAAAGTTAGTAAAATACAATTTGAACAAATTTTATTCAAGGTCAAAAGTTTTTCGCAATTTTTAGCAAAATGGTGAGTTTTATCATAAAAATACCTCAGACAAAAATTGTTTATCATAAAATTATCTATAAAAAACGTATTAATACTTTTTTTCCTACGAGCCACTATTTCTGAGATATAATGACTCAAAAAGTTAGTAAAATACAATTTAAACAAATTTTATTCAAATTCAAAAGTTTTTCGCAATTTTTAGCAAAATGGTGAGTTTTATGATAAAAATACCTCAGACAAAAATTGTAGATCATAAAATTATCTACAAAAAACGTATGGACACTTTTTTTTCTACGAGCCACTATTTCTGAGATATAATGACTCAAAAAGTTAGTAAAATACAATTTAAACAAATTTTATTCAAGATCAAAAGTTTTTCGCAATTTTTAGCAAAATGGTGAGTTTTATCATAAAAATACCTCAGACAAAAATTGTATATCATAAAATTATCTATAAAAAACGTATTAATACTTTTTTTTTCCTACGAGCCACTATTTCTAAGATATAATGACTCAAAAAGTTAGTAAAATACAATTTAAACAAATTTTATTCAAGGTCAAAAGTTTTTCGCAATTTTTAGCAAAATGGTGAGTTTTATCATAAAAATACCTCAGACAAAAATTGTATATCATAAAATTATCTATAAAAAACGTATCAATACTTTTTTTCCTACGAGCCACTATTTCTGAGATATAATGACTCAAAAAGTTAGTAAAATACAATTTAAACAAATTTTATTCAAGATCAAAAGTTTTTCGCAATTTTTAGCAAAATGGTGAGTTTTATCATAAAAATACCTCAGACAAAAATTGTATATCATAAAATTATCTATAAAAAACGTATTAATACTTTTTTTTTCCTACGAGCCACTATTTCTAAGATATAATGACTCAAAAAGTTAGTAAAATACAATTTAAACAAATTTTATTCAAGGTCAAAAGTTTTTCGCAATTTTTAGCAAAATGGTGAGTTTTATCATAAAAATACCTCAGACAAAAATTATAGATCATAAAATTCTCTACAAAAAACGTATCGACACTTTTTTTCCTACGAGCCACTATTTCTAAGATATAATGACTTAAAAAGTTCGTAAAATACAATTTGAACAAATTTTATTCAAGGTCAAAAGTTTTTCGCAATTTTTAGCAAAATGGTGAGTTTTATCATAAAAATACCTCAGACAAAAATTATAGATCATAAAATTCTCTACAAAAAACGTATCGACACTTTTTTTTCCTACGAGCCACTATTTCTAAGATATAATGACTTAAAAAGTTCGTAAAATACAATTTGAACAAATTTTATTCAAGGTCAAAAGTTTTTCGCAATTTTTAGCAAAATGGTGAGTTTTATCATAAAAATACCTCAGACAAAAATTGTATATCATAAAATTATCTATAAAAAACGTATTAATACTTTTTTGCCTACGAGCCACTATTTCTGAGATATAATGACTCAAAAAGTTAGTAAAATACAATTTAAACAAATTTTATTCAAGGTCAAAAGTTTTTCGCAATTTTTAGCAAAACGGTGAGTTTTATCATAAAAATACTTCAAATGAAAATTGTAGATCATAAAATTATCTACAAAAAACGTACCAATACTTTTTTTTCTACAAGGCACTGTTTCTGAGATATAGTAATGCAAAAAGTTGTAAAACTCGTATTTAATGGTTTCTCCTAAATATTTTCAGCAGTAAACTTTTCTTACAACATTGAAATGAAACTAAAACAAAATATAAACAGTTTTCATCATTGACTTCTGATCGTGATTGGTGTAAACACACAGTCCGTTTTGGACCCAACAGTGTTGAAACACCTTCAAAACGAAACTGTTTATATGAACAGTTCGTGTTTTGTTATTGTTCTGTTCTCTTGGTGGAAATACGTCATAATATACATATATAAATAGGAATTGATATGATTGTCACTTGTCGAAATATTATGTTGTGCGAGGAAGGTTCCAGAAGTGGTTTTGTATCACTGTAATCAAACGCGGCAACCATATTGCCCACAGCTTTCTCAAGACCAAATTTTTATTAAATATGCGATGTACTGCACTTTTTGAAATGCCTACTATGTCTGGTAGCTCGCGCACTTTCAGTCGACCATCATCCAGTAGTTTTTAGTAGATTTTTTTCAACATTTCTGGAGTCGTCACCTCATTTGGTCGATCATTGTACTGTTGGTCTTCGCGGGGCGTACGGTCTCGTTTAAACTTCGCTACCCAATATTTTATTGTTGATAAAGAAGGATCAGTCTCACCAGAGTAGAATCTACTTCTTTTTCATTGTGTTTGAGGTAAAGCCTTTCAATTAAAACACATAGCAATGGCCAGAGTTTTCTATGTTTACAATTTCAATGAAAACTTTCACTATTGACGGCTGACAGATACTAAACGACATGGCGTCTTAAAACTTGTGACATATGATGTATAGGTTAAGTACCGTCAAATACGATGGGTATTTTTCAAGTAATTACCGCCATCTGTAAGTCAGACCAGGTACTTCTGGGATAATCCTCGTAATTTAGTACTGTGATGTATATATAGATTTTTAGAGAGTTTTATATCGTCAAACTAATAGTTTGCTGGTCAATAGCTTTATTGTACATAGAAGAGAATATTTTTTCATGATTTTAGATATAAATTCTGAGAATTTGTATAAAAAACATTTGTTATATAATTTGTAAAAGAAATGATGTGTAATATATGATTTATTTTTGTTCTTTGTTTTTTTTTATAACCCAGTTTTTACTATTTTGCTTTTTTGGAATGAATTTAATGAAAAAAATTGAACTAGATTTCTTAAACTACAGGGTTATTCTAAATGACGGACCAATTTTTGAAAATTCTTATTTAATAATGTACAAACGCTACATAAATAAAGTGTGGGCAGGCGGTGATGGTTCCAGAAGCGGCCGCTAGAGTTCCCGCGACAATAGGCCGCCATTTTCTGTCACCGCCAGTTATAAGATGGCGACTGTGAAGCACGAGGTATTCTGGGTTATTGAATTCGCAAGAAATGAGACGCAAATTGTAGTGCAGCGGGCATTTCGTGCTGATTTTGGTATTAAACCGCCAACTAGAAAAAGCATTACTCGTTGGTTTAATCAATTTAAAGAAACTAGAACTGTGTGTAAAGGCAAAAGCACAGGCCGACCGCGTGTCTCAGAAGATGATGTTAGATGGATAGAAGACAGTTTTGATCGCAGCCCAAGCTAATAGAGAACTTGGAATACTCCAAAAAACTGTATGGAAAGTTCTGAGACGGCGTTTGCAGTACAAGCCCTACAGTTTAGAACTCGTGCAGGCTCTCAAACCTAATGACAAAGAGAAGCGACTCGAATGTACTAGAAATGATGGAGGATGACACACACACACACACACACACACACACACACACAGATATTTGCCGTGCAACGGCTGGAGGTCAAATTAAACACTTTATTGTAGTTCCTTTTTCAAGTTGTTTGATTCTACTACAAGTTCATCCCATGAACTTTTTATCATTTCAACATCACTAACAAACTTTTTGATGTGGTCGCTTGCATCAGGAAGACAGAGCTTAGGACTTATCCCACGTTCATCCCAAAAAAACCGACGCCTGCAGGTGGAACAGTATTTGCCTTCTTTGGAGCCGTTTCTTCGTTTTCAATACTTTGTTTTGACTGTTATTTTGCTTATGGTATGAAATGATGGACCCACGTTTCATTCATGGTGCAAAAATCCGGCTCTATGTTTGTAAAACATTGTTGGAAACTTTGATGACGCCTTTTAATCGCGGTAGATATTTGAGGTTAAGATTGATGACGTCCTTTACGTTGTATAGTTTGAGGTTAAGTAGAAGAACAGCTGATTTCGTTAAGTTGAAATTGGAGGCGTATAACTTTGAAATTAGAATTGAGTGCACGAAAATATTAGAGCGGTCGTGACAGGTGTTAAAATTTGTGGTTGGATGAATTTGTTTTCAATATTTTGAGCCCGTTTATTCAATTTTTAAATAAATTTTACATTTAAACGGACAGGAAACGTGATTTTCTGTTATATATTTCGCATTTTAGGGACAAAAAACAATATTTTGACGAAGTATTTTCCATATTTTGAGGTTATTTATCGATTTTTTCCAGTTACTTTGTTAATTTTACATTGAAAATTTCAAAAAAAGCTTCTTTTCTAAAGAAGGGCGTATGCACTTTCCTCAAATGATTTTCTATTTGAAATTTTCTGGTTTTCCTGGAGCTTTACGTAAGCTTTCCAAAATCACTTTGCAAATTGCATAAGTACTTTTCGAAAAAGATCTTAGATTATATTATCTATCTGTTAACAAGTTTCGGATATCGTAGAAAAAACTATGTACAAACCTCGAGGGGAAAATGCGCTACCCACGACATTCGTCGAACGTACATTTTGTATCCAATAAAACTAAATAACAATATACTATAATAGGGGATTTTTAATTTAATAAATACTTGAATATTCTGTTAAATTCGTAGAAAAAAAATAGTTTAAAAAATATTATTATACAAAAAAACGTTAATAAGCACATTCATCACAAGATCTTCAGCAGATGGAATCAATGTTCGTTTGGCAACATCGCATTTTGTACCACGAGCCGCCCCTGGTACTCCTCTCACCAAAATTTTCAGTTTCTAGGTCGCGATTACGAGAAATTTTAAAGTAGTTGATGAATATTTTTTATCTTATTCCGATTTAATATTCTCACCGCACACAATATTCAGTTGATTCTATTTCTAGGGCTCTCGACAATTTCGCGAGCTCTTCAAATTTGATTTACACGGAAACGGGTCCGAGCGACGAGCCCGCATCGAATCTATAACAAAATTTAATTCCCATGGGACCTGGTTACCTCCATCTTAAACTCTATACAAATGCAATCCACAAGTTATTTTTTTTTTAAATAGTTATAGGAATAAAATATTTTCGTAGTAGGTATAATTTTTTATCTATAAACTAAGACTAAGGTCTTTTGAAAGGTTGTGATCCAGGTTTTTACATAAGAAGACTTCATTGTGTGTTCTCATTGAGTTGAGAAGATTTGATGCAGTTCCATACTAGCTTTGACTCAATTTTATAATAGTCAAGTTCTTGCAGAGCTTATCTGCCATCTTATAGGACGAATATCTTTGATTGACGGTAGTTACGAGCTGCGCATTTAAGAATAGTGTTTCCCCATGGAAAATAGAAGTTTATCAGCCCATTTGGATAGGGAGCTTGGTTCCTGGACCAGATATTTGTACATTTTCCATTTTTAAGTCATCAGTCATCATTGCTGCCGATTTTAGAATGCTAATTGTCCTGGTCCTGTAAATTTTTGATAGGAGGAAGGTTTGTTGGAGTTGGTCCTTTTATAGGAGTTGCTCCTCTGCAATTCTGGGGTTGTGCTGGTTAGCTGAGAGGAGGCTATGACCATTGGCCAGAAGAACATCGGTTCTTCACGGTTTGGGGATTTTTTTGTTTGTTTCTTGGAAACTTTAAATGCAGCTGCATTATTTCCTATCGTCGGCCATTTGGCTGTTAAATCGGTTCACCAGGTTACAGGGAAACCGTAGAAAACATCGACCATCGACTTGGTATGTACGTGAATTTAAGGGAGGTCTTCGTATGCTGTTGCTAGCAGTCGAAGGGACGGTTAGGGATGCCTCGGAATAGAAATCTGTTTATATTTATACATAGTATTTCCAAAACAATGTTTTATTGATAACAAATATGAGTAATCACAATCGACAAGTAGATAAAAGTATCAAAGATTACGTTATCTATTATAAATCATTAAAACATGAACAGTAATATAGAAGTTACTGCAAAAATATTGGATTCTATTGAGGATTCGTGTTTCCTTGATATAAATCACACACAAACTAAGACAACTAAATGTAATAATTTGGTTAATATCGGTATTTTATTAATGATAATTATTATTGTGTTTGGTTATCAATATTTATCATATGAAAATGAAATTCAACAATTTACTTTTGGAATAATACCACAAGCATCAGGTAAGTTATTCATAATAATGAGATTTACATTTTCTTTTCGTACTTTTCTTCAATTTTCGTACTGTAGTATTAAAATACGGTTTTCCTTTTCGCACAATGCGGGAAAAATCGCGACCGCACGAATCCTACTGACTGCGCCAATTAAGTTTTCAGAAAATACGTTATTAAAAATTTATTAGACTCAAAATTACGATATTTTTACAAATTTGAATAAACAGAATTAATTTTACAAGGGAATTAACTACAATTCATTAAAAAGTGTTTACAACGATTCTATTTTTATATGAAAATAAATGCTGACACTTATTTACAAAATATGACTTTTTTGCGTATTAGTTTTTAGAATATTCTAGATTTTTCTTCAAGTAGAGGTATTTTCAGATCCTATTCTGTGATTCCTCTTCTTTATTCAAGTTAATTTTCTTCTTTCTTCTTTTCTTCATTTTTCTGATTTCTTAAAAGTTTTAAGTAATTTGAAGTCCCATCCCTCGATGTACGTAGATTTCGTACTGTAGTATTAAAATACGGTTTTCCTTTTCGCACTATGCGGGAAAAATCGCGACCGCACGAATCCTACTGACTGCGCCAGTTATATTTTCGATGTCCGATATATTATTGAAAATTTATTGAATTCAAAATTACAATTGAATGTACATAATTGATTTCGCAAGCGAATTAACTATGAATGAACGATTTTTAGCTGGTATGTTTTTGGCAACACTGTTTTTGACAGATGACGCGTGAATCGTGTCTTGAGTCATTGTCAAACTCGGTCAGTTTGGTCTATAATTCAATCGATTTACGAACGAACAACGCTTGGAAATTATTGAATTTTATTATCGCACTTTTTCCAATTTATGGGTAGTTTGGTCGACCTTCTGACGGAACTATTCGGAAGCTTGTGACTAAATTTCGAACCCAGTTGGACACTATTGGACATTAAACACGCAAACGTCGAGTGAGGACCGAAGAAAATATTGCGGCTGTGTATCCGCCAGCGTTGGGGCGGTATCCGCAGCAATTGGGACACTTTGTGGAAAATTTTGCGAAAGGATTTGGATGTAGAACCTTATGAGATACGGCTGGTGCAAGAATCGAAGCCACACAACGTCTAACATTTGGTGAAAGGGCGCTGGCGAAGTTGGAGGGAGATCCACGAAGAATTATGTTCAGCGATTAAGCTCATTTCTGGTTGAATGGATACGTCAACAAGCAAAATTACCTCATTTGGAGTGAAGACCAACCAGAAGCATTGCAATAGCTACCAATGCATCTCGAAAAAGTCACTGCTTGGTGTGGATTATGGGCATCATCTTCAACTGTGAATGGCGAGCGTTACCGTGTGATGATTGACCATTTTTTTTTGTCCCAAATTGAAGAAAGACACGCGAAACAATGGCCAAATTGAGAACCGCCTTCGGTGAACAGTTCATCTCAAGTTTGGACCGCCTAGATCGTGCGATTTAACGCTTTTGGACTATTTCTTGTGGAGCCGTGTTGAGGCTGATGTCTACAGCAACTATTGACATAAAGGAAGCCAATATTGAAGCATTTATTCGTGAAATACCGGCCGATATGTTGCAGCTTGCGCATGGGCTATCTCAAGCGGAGCCGCAGCCAACATTTGCATGAAATTATCCTCAAACATTAAACTATACTGATCGTTCTATCGATCCCAATGAAGATTTCGTCAAATTTTTTTGTAGGATGAACGTTAATTGTAATCTATATAACAAAACAAAGCCTCGTTCAGATCCACTGATCCACTAGATATTCACCTCTAGATCCAAGTCTATGGAATGCATCTCTGGATGATTTTCCTCACTTGGGTCCAGGTCACAATAAAATTAACGATATAGCAGATAACCTGCCAGGAAAACGTCCCCTAATAATCTTCTATATGAAAATATTTTGTTACTCATGTGGATTTATGATTAAATGGAGATAATCTACACTTTCTGAGAAAATCGTTAAATACTGTAGCATGATACCATAAAAGTCGAAAGTAGAAGGTTTTTCCAGTGAATAAAACTTATTTTCGGCAGGTACACTCCATGTCGTCTCAATAAAATAAAAATAATTTAAGATTAGTGTAGAATATCTTATCAAGTTTCGAAAGCAAATAATTAAATTACAAACCGGGTTCATTTAACCTAATTCAATATGATTACAACGAAAAACTGTGAGCTGAAACGATGACATCGACGTTTGCATGCCATCTTGCGATTTTTTTAACGTTTATTGTACTGTGCGATGCTTTTTACGTGTCTCAAGAAAAATATAAAATCGAACCTTTTATCGAAAAAAGTAAGTTTGGTTTCAACATAATTCAAACTCGATATTTAATTATTTTATTAAATATACTTGGTTTTTGATCTATTCTAAATAAACGGAGTGATTTCAAATGAAAATATTATTTTAAATATACGTACGTCGATTATCTAAAAATTATTTGACATTGATAACCTTTGAATATAAATAAATTACTATACGGGGACTTTGTGAGGAAAATTCGGGATTGGAAATAATACTGTGAATTTCTGAGTTATGGGTCGTTAAAGTTGGGACATCAAAACTTCTATCCAAAGACCAGGAGTGGCTCGGGCTCGATGGTTAATAATCGCGAAATTTTACAGGGACAAACTGTACAATCTGAAATAAATTTTTCAAAAAAAAGGTACTCGATACAATTTATTCGTTCGCCAAAAAGAGAAATTCCGACAAAAATTGTCATAAATTGTCATTATTTATTGAAAATACTTACAGAAGGTAATAAAACACTTCTAATAGAACGAATTGAAGGAAAAATAATATTTTGTTAAAAATCGATTGAAAAAATCATTTTTGCTACGTTTAGATCGTACGGGTTGTCCCTGTAAAAGTTACGGATTGTTAACCATTGGGCGTGATCCGCTCCTGGCCTCGAGATAGTGTAGAACCCGTCGAACCCACTACATGAACATACGTAATTTAGAAAATAAACTTAAATATGAGTTCCGATTTCGCAACAAGTCTTCTTAAATGAAGACACATCCTATAATACGAGGTACATCCACAAAGTAAGTTACGTTTCTATTTCTGTCATCGATAAAGCTGCGATCGATCATGCGCGGCAGTTACTCGGACTTAAGTAGAATAAATTAGAGCCTTAATTGACAAAACTGTCGTTCGTGAATTCGGATCTGTGATTCGTTTCCTAAATGCCAAATTAATAAATATTTTTCCGTACCTGTACATGTTTTTTTTTTTCATATAACCAAACTTTGTGGATATACCTCGTATTCTAACAATTTGAATAATAAATAATGTCTGTGATTAGTATTCGATTGGGAAGTACGTGCAGATAAGAAAAATTTTCGAAAAATTTGGAATCATTAAAATATTCCATTTCAAATTTGATAACAATGAACGTAGTTTAATGCAGTTACGTGTTTTGGAGAATTCATAGTTCAATTTGGAAAAAGGGGAATTTTTGGTACAAAATATAGTAGTATACGAGGACGGTTCCAGAAGTACCTGGCCCAATGAGGAAAATTTTTCAACGTAATTTCCTTTTAGATCCATACACAAGGGGGCTAAAAGGCCATTTTTGCTTGATTTCTTCGCTCAAACGTAGCAATAAGTGTTCATAAAACTTGCCGTTGATATTTTTTTCAGTTTCAATATAATCAATGGAAATTATCCCACGCGCATTCCAAAACACCGACGCCATGACCTTGCCTGCAGATGGAACGGTCTTTGCCTTCTTTGGAGGTGTTTCTTCTTTGTTTTGACTGTTCTTTTGTTTATGGTATTAAATGATGCAAAAATCCGGCTATATTTTTGTAAAACTTCGCCAAATACTCGATGGAAACATCTTCACGACGCTATTTTTGTTCCATCTCGCGCACAGCTTTCTCATGACCAAATTTTTATTAAATATGCGATGTACTGCACTTTTTGAAATGCCTACTATGTCTGGTAGCTCGCGCACTTTCAGTCGACCATCATCCAGTAGTTTTTAGTAGATTTTTTTCAACATTTCTGGAGTCGTCACCTCATTTGGTCGATCATTGTACTGTTGGTCTTCGCGGGGCGTACGGTCTCGTTTAAACTTCGCTACCCAATATTTTATTGTTGATAAAGAAGGATCAGTCTCACCAGAGTAGAATCTACTTCTTTTTCATTGTGTTTGAGGTAAGGTCTTTCAAATAAAACACATAGCAATGGCCGGTGTTTTCTATGTTTACAATTTCAATGAAAACTTTCGCTATTGACGGCTGACAGATACTAAACGACATGGCGTCTTAAAACTTGTGACGTATGATGTATAGGTTATGTACTGTCTTATAAAGTGATATTTTTCAAGCAACTACCGCCATCTGTAGGTGAGACCAGGTACTTTTGGGACGGTTCTCGTAAAATACAGTCACGAGTAATTTATTTTTTTGCAGATTCAACGATCTCAACATATGGATGTATAAATAATGTATGCAATCTAAAAGTATTAAAACAAAATGAGACACAAGTCAATCTTGAATCGTGTAAAAGGGACTGTTTATATTCAAATTTGTGGCCAATTCCAACAACTGTCGGAATTACGAACCTATCGGAATCATCGTTTAGAAAAAATCACATAACTTTATCTGTTACAAGTCCGAATAATGTGAAAAAAGATATCAATAGAGCTTTTGACACGTTCATGAATTATTTACCATCTTCATCTAGATCAGATATTAATTTAACTGATATTTTGATAAAAATAAATGTTAGTTCAGAAGAGCTTCGACCGACGTTACAAACCGATGAGAGCTACTATATTTCAATAGAAAAAAACAACAAAAGCGTGATTGTAAATATAGTATCGGAAAGTTATTTCGGCGCTAGACACGCTCTGGAAACTTTGAGTCAACTAATTTGGTTCGATGAAACGTCACAAAATCTTCAAATTTATCACGGCGTGGAAATAAAAGATAAACCCGCTTTTCCTCACCGTGGTCTTATGGTCGATACGTCCAGAAATTTTTTCCCAATTAACAAACTATTAAAAGTCATCGATGGTATGGCGGCCAACAAACTGAACGTTTTCCATTTGCACCTAACCGATTCCGTGAGTTTTCCCATAGTTTTACCTAGTAATCCTTGGTTGGCCAAATACGGAGCTTATAGCCAGAAGAAAACGTACACACCTGACGATATAAAAGGTAAGGAAGTTAATATTTACTCTCTTCTTGTTTAATTTAACTTAAGGAATCGTTATAGCGCTTAATTTTGGTGTTTTTGGTCAAATATTTGCTGCAATTGTAAGGCCAAAAGTAGCTGCACTGGATTATAGACTGATCTGTTACGTAACCTCACTTTTTAGTGTACTTGCAAACTTGCCACATACCCTGCACACAAAGAAAACCATTGGGAACGTAGAAGCTGTAGAAAAACTCATTTTGGGAAACCGACGAAGACTTCTGAAAAAAATTCCAGCTCTGTAACTTTATAATAACATCTGATTTATATTTGAACCACCTTCCTATATTATATATGTATATATAATAAGATATATTTTTGGAAATAATTTATTAATTATAATTGTTTTCATTGTCATAATTGTCCGCTTGACATGATACAAGACAACGCAGAAGTTTAGTTTATTGTTTCGTGCAAGTAGTTGACATTGACAAGTTGTAATCTAGTTATTTTTTGGCTTGAAATATCAGTTGACTTTCGTAAAATTTGAGGTTATGAGTTTGTTTACTTTTACTGTTTACGGAGACTTAAATGCAACTTCTTGCACGTTGTATTACATTATGTAATGCGGCCTTAATTTGACATTTGAGATAAATCTCTTGTCATTTCATTATAACTGTCATTAATCCAAATTTCATAAGCAAAAGTGAACAATTTCGTAACCTCAAATTCCATTTAAGATTGTGTGGTAGTCGCTTTTGGAGTCTGATGGACAAAAAAGAACAGCTGATGGTGGGCCAGGCCCTGGTTAGATAGAACAAGGGAAAACACACAGAATAAGAGTTGAAAACATACAAAAATTATTTGGAAATGGATGAAGAAATATTCGAAAAACTCCTTAGGAGAATAAAAAATACGATAACTAAAAAATTCTTAAAATAAAATGAATAAAAGATAATTGCATTGAACCGATAATGTTGCAAATGCGAGATCTTGCATGAAACAATCAACTGTACTTCATCTGCGCTTATTTTTGATCAAAAAATATTGCGTCGTAAACAGTAAAAGTAAACAAATTCCTAACCTCAAATTTTTACTAACATTTTGTACAAAGTTTAACAAAGAAAATAACGATGAAAACATTGGGATCTTATTGTTAGGATCAGTATTCAAGAATCCGGACACAATCTACACAAAAATTGTCAAATTTTCAAATTTGTTGTCATTAACATCTTATATATTAAAAAAATTGATGATTTCCATTCCGAGTCCGTTCAGAAGTTCTACCCAACCGATTTGCTTAATTCTTTTTTTCAATGAAAGGTATTGATGCACAGATCAGCCATCAACCATCGGATTTCATCTAATTTCCACCATTCTCAAGTTATACTCAAATCCGATTTCCCCCTGTACATTACTTATGGGAGTTTTTCACATACACACGTTCTATCCTCAATATCTCAGGTTCTAATATAGCTACAGAGTTCGTTTTGGTTCAAAAACACTCGCTGAAAAACCTTCTTTCTTTTGAGTTCTTGAACACTTAAATCGATTGAGTTGAAGAGGAACTAAGCGCGGTTATTCAATGTGGAGTTATGGATTTTTGTAGGTTTTTGGCAATTTTTCTACATTCAAAGATCTATATCTCAGGTTCTAATATAGCTACAGAGTTCGTTTTGATTTAAGAACACTCGCTGAAAAACCTTCTTTCTTTTGAGTTCTTGAACACTTAAATCGATTGAGCTGGAGAGGAGCTAGGCGCGGACATTCAATGTGGAGTTATGGATTTTTGTAGGTTTTTGGCACAATTTTTCTACATGCAAAGATCTATATCTCAGGTTCTAATATAGCTACAGAGTTCGTTTTGGTTCAAAAACACTCGCTGAAATATCCTCTTTCTTTTGAGTTTTTGAACACTTAAATCGGTTGAGTTGGAGAGGAGCTAAGCGCGGACATTCAACGTGGAGTTATGGATTTTTGTAGGTTTTTGGCAATTTTTCTACATTCAAAGATCTATATCTCAGGTTCTAATATAGCTACAGAGTTCGTTTTGGTTCAAAAACACTCGCTGAAAAACCTTCTTTCTTTTGAGTCCTTGAACACTTAAATCGATTGAGTTGGAGAGGAGCTAGGCGCGGACATTCAATGTGGAGTTATGGATTTTTGTAGGTTTTTGGCACAATTTTTCTACATGCAAAGATCTATATCTCAGGTTCTAATATAGCTACAGAGTTCGTTTTGGTTCAAAAACACTCGCTGAAATATCCTCTTTCTTTTGAGTTTTTGAACACTTAAATCGGTTGAGTTGGAGAGGAGCTAAGCGCGGACATTCAACGTGGAGTTATGGATTTTTGTAGGTTTTTGGCAATTTTTCTACATTCAAAGATCTATATCTCAGGTTCTAATATAGCTACAGAGTTAGTTTTTCTTTTTTTTCCAAAAAATCGTGACTCCAAATCCCCAGAGCTGATTTCGATGGATTTTTTTGAAATTTGAAGTGCATCTGATATGGTTATTCTCAAAAAAAAAGAGCATTAAAGCTCTACACGTCTTATTTTATCATTTTTTGAAAATCGTTTGTAATTAACGAAGTAATTTTTCAATTTCTCATTCTACAGGGTTGATAGAATACGCGAGAATACGAGGAATAAGGGTAATTCTAGAAATCGATTCACCGAGTCACGTGAATGAAGGCTGGAATCAGGCAAATACGGATACAAGTAAAATAATAATTTGTGGCGATGAGGACGTTACCAATGGTCATTTGAATCCCGACAATCCTCGAACTTTCCAATTGTTGAAATCCATTTATGCAGATCTAATTCAACTAGGAACCGATAGGGAAACGTTTCATATCGGAGGCGATGAAGTTAATTTAGATTGTTATGAGAAAACGGAAGCGGCTGGGAAATTTGAGGACGTATACGACTTTTGGGTCGATCTGAATCATAAGATATTCGAAGTTGTCGGTGAAGCTTTTCGTAACGAAACACCAAAAAATCTGGTGATATGGTCGAACGATTTAACCAGCTACCGTTTACAGAATTTGAAATATTCTAATAATTTGGTAATTCAATATTGGTACGGAAGGCTAGATCCTATAATAAAAAATGGAAATCAAATTATATTTTCCACTGTTGGACATTGGTATTTAGATTGTGGTTTCGGGCCTTGGAAACCGAGCGAAGATACTGGAAGTTGTGGTCCTTACACGCATTGGAAAGTTTTTTATAACTATAGACCTTGGGAAAATTATCCTTCAAATAAAAAACAGTTTCTCGGTGGAGAAACGTGTCTTTGGAGCGAACAGGTTTGTTATTTATTCTTATTATATCATTTTCTACATGGTGTTCTAAATAAAAACAATATTTTACTTTACAATAGGGAAAAAATAAGGAAATTGGACTGAATTTTCCATGGATAATTTGGTCAACTCGTGATCGGGGTTGTTATTAATATTAGACAACTCGTGACGGAAAATTAATCAGCTCGGGATTTTAATTATAGAAATAAATATCATTTTCTACATGGTGTTCTAAATAAAAACAATATTTTACTTTACAATAGGAAAAAAATAAGGAAATTGTACTGAATTTCCCAGGGATAATTTGATAAACTCGTGATCGTGGTTGTTATTAATATTAGACAACTCGTGACGGCAAATTAATCAGCTCGGGATTTTAATTATAGAAATAAAAACAAAAATGAAATATATTAGGATATATTTAAAGGATTTATAAATTCTAGGTTGCAATTTTTGGATTTTCCAATTTCATAACGTGGATTAGATTCTAAATTCCAAGTAATAATGAATCTGTGACGAGTTTTATTATGTAATCGGACTACCTTTTCGTTTACCTGAAATATCACCGTCCCTTGACGGATTAAAAACGTCACGAGTTGCAGCGCGACCAATTTGTCAATATGACATACTAATAAAATAATTGCGGTTCAGAGAAAAATTTTACTACAGTTTTGATCAAAGAAGATGAGTTTGAAGATTGCTGGCAAAAATTTGGCTTGGAACTTCATTTTTTGAGCACTGTTTGATCAAAATTCGAAACTTTTTCCAGTTTTTGGGCAATATTTCAAGAAGTAGAAGCGTTTTTTCGTCAAACTCATTCCATACAAGATTAAAACAGCTAAATATATGGCTGCCTAGCTGTTATAAAGTTTCGACAAGCGGTGAAACGTTGGAACCAAGTTCGACTGGAACCGCGACATCGAATGATTCGTTCGTCATGCATCTACATATCACTAGACGCAGCAGTTCCGAAAGAACAGAGGCTTGTGGAGAGGAAATCGGATCCCTGGCAATTTGAAAATCGTTTCCAACCCCATTGTTCGGCATTTTTCTCGACGTTCAGCCTTTGCTGCACCCGGTGATACGCCCCTAAAACTGTGTTGGGTAACTGAGAATCCAGTCTACAGAACCAGTACAAGTTTCTTGAGATGTTGCTATACTGAGACGATTCGAATAATTAAAAACCAAAAAATAGTATTTCTGGGTTACATGAACGTATTCTGTTCGCTCTTTCTATATCCTACGATGATCTACGTTGTAGTACCGGCGGGCTAAAGCAGTGACTTGATTTAACTGAAGAAATCCACTGCGTTCGGTCCGGCGCAACTTGTAATAAGTTGGTTAGGTGCCGAGTAAATTGCGACTCTATGGACTGTTTATTTTCTTAGAACGATTAGAACTCAATAACAATATACTATAATAGAGTGTCTATTTAATTGAAAATGTACTATAATGTTTTCGATACTTACTTTTTGCTGTCGATAAAGCTAGAGCATTTAGATTTGACGTTAAAAAATAACGTATTTGCTTTGGAACGCAATTAATACGTAACTCTTTACTCAAAAAAATGATTTTTTTGACCACATCGACCTGGGAAAAGCCGATTTTCACTCGTTTTTTGCTTGAAAATGAGGTTTTTGACCTTTATAAACTTAAGAGAAACTTTTTGCAACAAATGGAGCTCTTCGAATTCATTTTCTCACCAAATCAGTTCCAGGAAAAGTTCATTAAAGTAAATGTCATTTTTTTAAAAAATTTTACTCAAAAAAAATGATTTTTTCACTACATCGACCTGGGAAAAGCCGATTTTCACTCGTTTTTTGCCTGAAAATGAGGTTTTTGACCTTTATAAACTCACGAGATACTTTTTGCAACAAATGGAGCTCTTCGAATTCATTTTCTTACCAAATCAGTTCCAGGAAAAGTTCATTGAAGTAAATGTCATTTTTTTAAAAAATTTTACTCAAAAAAAATGATTTTTTCACTACATCGACCTGGGAAAAGCCGATTTTCACTCGTTTTTTGCTTGAAAATGAGGTTTTTGACCTTTATAAAATCACGAGAAACTTTTTGCAACAAATGGAGCTCTTCGAATTCATTTTCTCACCAAATCAGTTCCAGGAAAAGTTCATTGAAGTAAATGTCATTTTTTAAAACAATTTTACTCAGAAAAAAAGATTTTTTTGACCACATCGGCCTGGGAAAAGCCGATTTTCACTCGTTTTTTGCCTGAAAATGAGATTTTTCACCTTTATAAACTCACGAGAAACTTTTTGCAACAAATCGAGCTCTTCGAATTCATTTTCTTACCAAATCAGTTCCAGGAAAAGTTCATTGAAGTAAATGTCATTTTTTAAAACAATTTTACTCAGAAAAAAAGATTTTTTTGACCACATCGGCCTGGGAAAAGCCGATTTTCACTCGTTTTTTGCCTGAAAATGAGATTTTTCACCTTTATAAACTCACGAGAAACTTTTTGCAACAAATCGAGCTCTTCGAATTCATTTTCTTACCAAATCAGTTCCAGGAAAAGTTCATTGAAGTAAATGTCATTTTTTAAAACAATTTTACTCAGAAAAAAAGATTTTTTTGACCACATCGGCCTGGGAAAAGCCGATTTTCACTCGTTTTTTGCCTGAAAATGAGATTTTTCACCTTTATAAACTCACGAGAAACTTTTTGCAACAAATCGAGCTCTTCGAATTCATTTTCTTACCAAATCAGTTCCAGGAAAAGTTCATTAAAGTAAATGTCATTTTTTTAAAAAATTTTACTCAAAAAAAATGATTTTTTCACTACATCGACCTGGGAAAAGCCGATTTTCACTCGTTTTTTGCCTGAAAATGAGGTTTTTGACCTTTATAAACTTAAGAGAAACTTTTTGCAACAAATGGAGCTCTTCGAATTCATTTTCTTACCAAATTCAGTTCCAGGAAAGTTCATTGAAGTAAATGTCATTTTTTAAAACAATTTTACTCAGAAAAAAAGATTTTTTTGACCACATCGACCTGGGAAAAGCCGATTTTCACTCGTTTTTTGCTTAAAAATGAGGTTTTTGACCTTTATAAAATCACGAGAAACTTTTTGCAACAAATGGAGCTCTTCGAATTCATTTTCTCACCAAATCAGTTCCAGGAAAAGTTCATTAAAGTAAATGTCATTTTTTTAAAAAATTTTACTCAAAAAAAATGATTTTTTCACTACATCGACCTGGGAAAAGCCGATTTTCACTCGTTTTTTGCTTGAAAATGAGGTTTTTGACCTTTATAAACTTAAGAGAAACTTTTTGCAACAAATCGAGCTCTTCGAATTCATTTTCTTGCCAAATCAGTTTTTCTATTAAATCTCTGTTCCATAGGTTGACGTTGATTCATTGGAAACGAGAATATGGCCGCGTACTGCTGCGTTCGCTGAAAGGGTATGGAGTGACTTGCCCTTTTTTGACCCTCATAATGTCGTTACTCGATTGAGTGCTCAAAGAGATAGACTCATTCGAAGAAACCTACAAGTTGCTGCTATTTGGCCGGAATGGTGCACCCATCATCCAGGAAAATGTTGAAATATAATTGCTAGGAAAGATATAAGATAAATTTGAAAAAAAAATGAAAAATATGTTGTTTGTATTATCATTTTTGTAATTGTGATCCACTAAGAATGATCTTCACCAAATACTCTATGATTTAGAACGTTTTATCTTGTGGCAATAAAAAGATATCAAACATTTTGTATAATTTATTAACATCCCCTCATTATTCTCTGAGGTATTTCGAAATTATCACTATATTAAAAGTATGCCGTGTGGAGATACCTGTAGATATTGATTCCACAGGCTTGCACTGCTCCAAACAAATGACTCCGGATAAATTGAAAATCTGAGCGTTTGGAAGCAAACTCCGTGTTCTTGAATCAGGTCTGCCTGCCAAGTAGGTGTTGCAAAAACTTATCTAGACGGGATTAAGTTAGATTTCTTCTATGCTTTAAGTTGTCCAAGTTTCTGGTCAATTCCGAGTCGCCCACAAGTCGAATTGCTTTCTTCTGTATTGAGTCCAACATCCTCAAGGTATGCTTTGGAGCCGAGCTCCAAATTTGCTAAAAATGAACGAATCTGCAAGTTTTTGTGAAGCTGCTTTGGCTAAATCAGGCAAGTGACCATGCCAGGACTTGTTGCTTCCAACCTCAGAACCTATCAAGCAAATTTGCGGTGATGGTAATGTCCAGACAGGACTAAATCCTGAGCTGCAGTGTCGGACTTCTTTGTAAAAGTAGCTTCCTGGGTTTTTGCTGTACTAAACGCAATCAAATTGCTTCCATTCCATTCCAGAATGTTTTCAATTGATGGTGGTGTTAATGCCTGCAGCTGGAACTGCATTTTTAAATACCGAAAAGTAAATACAATTTGCTACTACTATTATTATTTCAAAGTTGCTTTAAGTTAACAATCATCTTACTAATTGTATTTGATAATTAAGGTCCTTAAGGACCATGTTCACTAGGCTGAAAACCTACCAAAGGATCTTAATTAGAGCAGGCATTCAAGTTCAAAATGGTGTCAAACCTACCCTTATCGAAAAATATCAATATTATACTTTTCCCTACTTTTTTTTTCAATTCAAATGTTTTTCGTTTATGCTGCGTAAATATCTTAACATATTGTATAATAAAATTTATATATTTTGAAGTATCAACCCTTAAAAATATTTAAAAACTATCCTTATAATGAAAATAATATGGGAAAAAATCTTTTAACGATTTAAAACATTGCAATTTGATTTTTACCGTGAAAAATTCATATAATTTTAATAAAATTTAATTGGTTATTAATTTTTATTATTCAAACCTTAAAAACTACCCCTTTACAGAGAATGAAATAAAAATAAATCTGATAACTGCATTCTTTTTGGTATTAAAGTTTCTTGTTTCTACTAGAAGTAATTTTTGATTATCTATACCCTGTCAACCCTTAAGAACCACCCCATCTCGTTTCTAGCTGCTTAGCATCAACAGAAAAAATCCGTGCGCCAAAATTTGAAAATTTCTAAAATTCAAACTCTTATTTTTCATGTAACTCCATTAATTTTGAAGCTATCACATCCTACAAAAAACCGTTTAAAAGATAATTTTAAGGGCTACAAGTCTATGTATATTAGAAGTGTTTGAGATCCTTCAAATTTTATTAATAAAAGATAAAAAAGGATGCGGATAAACAATCCACGCACTATACTGACAGATTAATTTGGTTATAACTCCGTCAATTTTTATGTTACAAAAAAAATAAAAAAAGGAAAATAATCTTCATAAAAAATGCTTCAATTTGATTGTTTATTTGTTTTTGTATCTTTTATAGTTATAGAGAAAAAATGAGCAAAAAAAATTTTTTTTAAATCGGAAAAAAAAAGTATTATTTAATGCTCATTTTTTTCAAAATTATGCATTTCTAATCAGCCAAACTTCCAGATATCGTAAATAACATCCAAATAAAGTATTCGGTACAAGGAATAAGTTTATTTTTGATTTTCAATGAAATGGCATTAGTTTTAGTGTAATGGTTTTTTTTAGTTTTTATTATTTTACACCATATCTCACTGAAATTTCAGTCGAAACGACTTTTATCAGTAGTCAATCGAAAGGTCTTTTCAAGCTCTTTAAAAAGTATTCCATGACTTTTTGTTGAAAAATGTACCGTTTTCCCGTTATTTGAAGTTAAATTCTCAATTACCTAAAACAAAAGCTATTCAAGTATCTATAACTTGCTTTAGGTAGAATATTAAGATGTCAAAATATAGCTTAATATCTTTGTTTTTTTATAAGCTTCATTTTTGTTCATCACACTTTTTTCTATAAAATGCATCATTACAGAGTTATAAGTAAAAAACTAGTGAAAAATGCGGTTTTTTGACGTATTTTTCAATTGCGAATAACTCAAAAACTATTGATCTGGTAAAAAAACTTTATATGACATTTTTTACTTTAAATTTTCTAATCTTTCGACTTCCACCTTCGTAAAGGGGCGGCATCCCCCCGGAAAGGGGCTAACGCACTTCGGCACCATATAGATCTCGCTTTTTGGATCCACACTTGTCACCTGTCAAAAGTCCAAATAAATCGATGCTGGATTAAAAAATTCGGATGAAAAATCCTTGAATACCTGACCTAAACACCCCGCGGTACTACCTTCTCCGAAAGTCGAACAAAATAAATAAAATAAAACGTACAGGTTAGGTTAGGTTAGGTTAGGTTAGGTTAGGTTAGGTCAGCTTGTTATGTAACACAATAAGATGTTTTCACATAGACAAATCTATTTATATATTTTCGAAAAGAACTAAGCAAATAAGATTTATAAAATACGCAGACCGTAACCGTAACGTTTCCATTTCAACTAAAAACCATACAAATTACATTTATTTACAAAATAAATAGCAACAAATCGCTTGACAAAAGGGGCCCAGTTCATCGTACGAGACTGACATATGCACATACAAACTCTCAATAGCAAGCTTAGGACTCGCAGCTGTGTTATTGTCACCCCCTTACCACAAACAGAATTCGGTAAATCCTCACCCATTTACGATGGTTAAATGTACGAAATTACGGTCAACTTAAAATGAAACCGCCTTCGGTGATGGGATCAAATAAAATAATGAAGTTTGGTACAAAGTGACCTGCCTTTTCAACACTGTATTATCCGCCCATATATTATGCGTGATGTCACCGAAGCCCACCATCAGCAAGCTCTTATACTATGAGAATTATTTACGGAATAAATCACAGTCTAATATGAGATAATGAATTATAGAAAGCCGCCATCTTAGTACTCATGACCGCAGTGACAAAATGTCTAAATTAAGTGGATGACACAATGAAATCTAGCTTAACACATCATTCCGGGAGGGTTAACGTTTAGGGTGGATTTTTATTTCTTTTAATTGACAGATTTTATTGCTCGGTGTCGAGTTTCCAAATCGAGAGTCACTCAAAGGATCTAATGTTGAAAAATATGAATAAATTTGAGGAGAAAATGGAGAAAAAACATTATCATTATACACAGAGTTTTATAAATTGAATCATCAAAGTGATTGAAATAACTGGCAATTCGAGGGATAATTTGAGGTTTTAGATTTTGTTGTTTTATGAAATTAACGTATTTACAATCATTTTTAGTTTTTATTTAGAAAAAAAAACGGTTCGAAGTTATTAAATATATATAATAACCCTAATAAGGCAATTATTTATTATATTACTGTCATATTATTATTATTCTCGAAGGTTTCGTCATACAAACCCAAGATTCATAACCTAAATCTTTTCCAATCAATTTGGCGACGAAGATAAAGCAAAATCGAGTGATAATTGATCGCCCGTCTACTAAAATGAATTAGAAACAGTTTTACAAATAACAGAGCGAAATCAAAACAAGGAATCGCTTACATAACCTAAATCTTAGTCTAAGTTTCAGTGTTGCCAAGTTTTTTCACGTAAATTCTAGTTAGTTCGGTTTAGATGTTAAATATAAAGTTCGGAAACGAAAATCTTTGTAGTTTATTATGTTAAAAATGGAAGGGTTTATTAAAATTTAACTCGATTTTTTCCAATCAATTTGGCGACGAGGATTAAGCAAAATCGAGTGATAATTGATCGCCCGTCTACTAAAATGAATTAGAAACAGTTTTACAAATAACAGAGCGAAATCAAAACAAGGAATCGCTTACATAACCTAAATCTTAGTCTAAGTTTCAGTGTTGCCAAGTTTTTTCACGTAAATTCTAGTTAGTTCGGTTTAGATGTTAAATATAAAGTTCGGAAACGAAAATCTTTGTAGTTTATTATGTTAAAAATGAAAGGGTTTATTAAAATTTAACTCGATTTTTTCCAATCAATTTGGCGACGAGGATTAAGCAAAATCGAGTGATAATTGATCGCCCGTCTACTAAAATGAATTAGAAACAGTTTTACAAATAACAGAGCGAAATCAAAACAAGGAATCGCTTACATAACCTAAATCTTAGTCTAAGTTTCAGTGTTGCCAAGTTTTTTCACGTAAATTCTAGTTAGTTCGGTTTAGATGTTAAATATAAAGTTCGGAAACGAAAAACTTTGTAGTTTATTGTATTAAAAATGAAAGGGTTTATTAAAATTTAACTCGATTTTTTCCAATCAATTTGGCGACGAGGATTAAGCAAAATCGAGTGATAATTGATCGCCCGTCTACTAAAATGAATTAGAAACAGTTTTACAAATAACAGAGCGAAATCAAAACAAGGAATCGCTTACATAACCTAAATCTTAGTCTAAGTTTCAGTGTTGCCAAGTTTTTTCACGTAAATTCTAGTTAGTTCGGTTTAGATGTTAAATATAAAGTTCGGAAACGAAAAACTTTGTAGTTTATTGTATTAAAAATGAAAGTGTTTATTAAAATTTAACTCGATTTTTTCCAATCAATTTGGCGACGAGGATTAAGCAAAATCGAGTGATAATTGATCGCCCGTCTACTAAAATGAATTAGAAACAGTTTTACAAATAACAGAGCGAAATCAAAACAAGGAATCGCTTACATAACCTAAATCTTAGTCTAAGTTTCAGTGTTGCCAAGTTTTTTCACGTAAATTCTAGTTAGTTCGGTTTAGATGTTAAATATAAAGTTCGGAAACGAAAATCTTTGTAGTTTATTATGTTAAAAATGAAAGGGTTTATTAAAATTTAACTCGATTTTTTCCAATCAATTTGGCGACGAGGATTAAGCAAAATCGAGTGATAATTGATCGCCCGTCTACTAAAATGAATTAGAAACAGTTTTACAAATAACAGAGCGAAATCAAAACAAGGAATCGCTTACATAACCTAAATCTTAGTCTAAGTTTCAGTGTTGCCAAGTTTTTTCACGTAAATTCTAGTTAGTTCGGTTTAGATGTTAAATATAAAGTTCGGAAACGAAAATCTTTGTAGTTTATTATGTTAAAAATGGAAGGGTTTATTAAAATTTAACTCGATTTTTTCCAATCATCACTGTTATATAATTAACATTGACAACAACGCATATCGGCTTTGATTTATTGTTCAAGATGGAGGCTATTTTATTTTAACTACTTTTTATTCAGTAACATATATTTTTATTGATCATTTTTTATGAATACTCATATAAATATACATTTCCCAACCCCTAATCTTCTCAATATTATTTCAATGAAAACCCCAATTGAATTCCCGTCTTCTGTAGCTGACGATCTTTTGTCATAGAGCACACCATCACCAATTGTCGATTTAGTATCACGTAATGCCCGGCGTTAAAATATTATTATTGTTATTATGATTTAAGTAGTGTTAGTTTGAGGCCCCTGTCAGTTGATTATGACATTTCCTTTGACGCTCTAATCGCTCTATATCTATGAAAAGATAAATTATTCGTTAATCGCTAAGCTCAAGAACCGCCTGGGCCAATCTAGCAATTTTTTAACAAATAAATTATGTACAGGGTGTGCCACGTAAAAACAAACAGAGCAGAGGCGTATAGGGGAGCCCAAAATATGACGATTGGGGCCTCAAATTATAACCAAAAATATTTTATATCAAATTTATTGTCTTTGCAACCCTTTAACTTGAAAATACCAAATTTGGTACACTGTATGTAAGAATTTATATTGTGTTTTCATTTAATTGTATATTATTGTTTTGTTCATATATTAAGTTGGTATTTCTGGAACCGTTGGTAATATTCATAATGAATTCACCGTTTACACTACATCAACACTCACAATTACACCGATTGAAGCGCGTTCCGTAACTTGATTATCGACAGTGTTGGTGTAGTGGTGGTGTAGAACAGTGTACCCAGTATTTGTTCATATATCGATGGATAATTTTAATGTTCCGTTGATATGACACGAAATCCCCTGTTGGGTACACTACAATAAAAAGATGTCGATCTATATGAAATGTTTGGTGATGAAAATCAACATCATTTTACGTGAAATCAGATTTTATGGTTTTATTTGAACTTCAGTGTAGTTGTTTCGGTAATTGCCCGACGACGTTTCCAAAATTACTCTACGTTCTTGTATTGAACCACAGAACTGATTTATGAGCTGTTCGATTGTTTGATTTAGTGAACCAGTGTAACACTATCCAGGGTTGACTTGTCATTTCCTAATTTACCGATGTTACGTCAAAATTTACATGACGAAATATTCATTTTAAGACTTGTTTTGTTGAAATTAATTTCTATATTATTACAAATTTTTTTACGTCGGGAAATATTTGAGGTATTTCGTATTTCTAGCCGTAATGTAAGAATTTGTCAACAGTTTTTACGCTACAACGAACGTTAATGCTCAAAGTTAATACAAGGATCAAGTGTTTTGTTGGATAACTTCAAAAAGGCCGATCTTTGTTTGCCGAAAATGTACAATGCTCATTAGTGATGGCTTTTCTGCCTTTACTTACCTGACAACAAAGAATCGATTCCCATCTAGTTTTGAAAATTTTCGGCTTTTTAAGGTTCCGATGTCAGATTAAATTTTCTCTGTTCACTTTATATTGTGTGTGTGTGTGTGTGTGTGTATGTTTTGCTGGTAGCATTATTTTGAGTTCTAGGAACGTATATTTAAGATCAATTTTTAAACGAGTTTGAGATTTTCGAACATGCCCCTTATTTGAAATACTATTATCTGATAGAATTTCTCAGGTAATTGTCTCTTTTTGGGGTATTTCTTGTAATTCGGTAGCAGAAGGTAAATACGGGGATTAGTTAACTCACATTAACCTGTGGAATATAAAGTAAAATTTATCTTTTATACTACTCACTGTACATTGGGGAATTTTCGATTCGGGAATTCCGTAGAATTTTTGACTAAATTAAACTTTGATCGAAACAAACAAACAAACGGAAAAGTCTACTGATCACCTGATTAAATAAACAAATTTTTACCAGATCGAAATCGAAAAACCAAAAATTTTGACACAAACCACCAAAAGATAATTTTCACCAAACCAAAAATGAAAAGGCAATTTTTTGAAAATGAAACCCAGAAATTTGGGAATTGTCAACCAATACGAATTATAAATCTCAATTTTGGATTTACAATTCGTATTTGTTGAATTTTCTCGAATTATTCGGTTTAATTTTTTCAAAAATTGCCGTTTTATTTTTGAATTGTTGAAAATTGTCTTCTAACAATTTATTTGCGTTAAAATTTTGGTTTTTCAATCTTCATCTGCTAAAAAATTGGCATTTCTTCATTTAATTAGAGTGAAATTGACTTTTCCATTATTGTTATGGTGAAAATTGGCTTTTTTTACTTCACTTTTGTCAAAAATTGGATCTTACAATTCGTATTTGTTGAATATTCTCGAATTTTTTGGTTTAATTTTTTCAAAAATTGCCGTTTCATTTTTGAATTGTTGAAAATTGTCTTTTAACAGTTTATTTGTATCAAAATTTTTGGTTTTTTCAATTTTTATATGGTAAAAATTGCCGTTTCCTGATTAAATTAGGATAAACATTGCCTTTTCAATTATTGGTGTTTCGAAAATTGGCTTTGTTTTTAATTTACTTTTCACAAAAATTGGATTTTACAACGTATTTGTCGAATTCGAATAATGAAAAAGTCAAGAAACGGCAATTTTTTAGCAGATAAAGATTGACAAAACCAAATTTTTGACGCAAATAAACTGTTAGAAGACAATTTTCAACAATTCAAAAATGAAACGGCAATTTTTGAAAAAATTAAACCAAAAAATTCGAGAATATTCAACAAATACGAATTGTAAGATCCAATTTTTGACAAAAGTAGAGTTAAGAAAGCCAATTTTCACCATAACAATAATGGAAAAGTCAATTTCACCCTAATTAAATGAAAAAGTGCCAATTTTTTAGCAGTTGGAGATTGAAAAAACCAAATTTTTGACGCAAATAAACTATTAGAAGACAATTTTCAACTATCCAAAAATGAAACGGCAATTTTTGAAAAAATTAAACCAAAAATTCGAGAATATTCAACAAATACGAATCGTAAGATCCAATTTTTGACAAAAGTAGAGTTAAGAAAGCCAATTTTCACCATAACAATAATGGAAAAGTCAATTTCACCCTAATTAAATGAAAAAGTGCCAATTTTTTAGCAGTTGGAGATTGAAAAAACCAAATTTTTGACGCAAATAAACTGTTAGAAGACAATTTTCAACTATCCAAAAATGAAACGGCAATTTTTGAAAAAATTAAACCAAAAATTCGAGAATATTCAACAAATACGAATCGTAAGATCCAATTTTTGACAAAAGTAGAGTTAAGAAAGCCAATTTTCACCATAACAATAATGAAAATGTCATTTTCACCCTAATTAAACGAAGAAATGCCAATTTTTTAGCAGATAAAGATTGAAAAACCAAAATTTTGACGCAAATAAACTGTTAGAAGACAATTTTCACCAACTCAAAAATAAAAAGGCAATTTTCAACTAAATTAAACCTAAAGCCACCAATTTTTATCAAATGAAAAACTGTAAACCTAAGATTTTGACATAGGTAAACATTCAGAAGCTCGGGACAATGTTTTTTACTATATGTGCCTTCAATAAAAAAATTTTAACAAAATATATAAATCAGAAAATGAAATTTTGTCCAAATAAGATTGAAACCGCCAATATACGATTGAATTAAACCAAAACGACCAATTTTTGACCAGAATGAACTTGCAAAATCCAATTTTTGACTTAATTTATTCTAAAAATTAAATTTTTCTCTCCGAAATGTACATACGAGAATCTTTGATAAAATAGGAGTGAAAACTTTCTGGTAAAACTGAACTCGGGAAATCGTTTCCTCAAACTTCCAAATTTTTACCCAGGCTCGAATCAAAAAAAACTAAATATTTCACTTAATTAAATATATATGAACCATTTATAATTAAAACTGACAAAAGTCAACTTCAGACAAACTTAAAATTGGTAAAGCCAATTTTTGTTGAGCTACAAATTTGACTAGACAATATTTGACCTATTTTCAAAAAAATTGTTTTTGGAATATCAGATTTTTGACAGATTCAAATTTTTCAATAGATTTTACCTCGAGTAACGCCTAATTCTGATAACTTTAAACTTGTAAAAGCCTATTTCTGACTAATAATCTGAGAAAATGCCAATTTTAAACCAATTGAACTTATAACAACAATTTTTTACTAATCTGAATTGTTAGAAGCCAATTTTTGAACAGATTGAATTAAGAATAGACAATTTTTGATCACGTGGATACTTGTAAAACAAATTCTAAGCAATTGTATCGGGAAATATTCAAAATAAAGTCAAAGAAGTTCAATAAAAATAGAAAAAAGCCAATTTTTACCCAATCACACTTGAAAAAGTTATATTTTAACAACAATAAACTTAAAAAACTCAATTTACAGCAATCCAAAAACGATAAAAAGGATTTTTAAGAAACGTATGATTAAAAAAGCCAATTTTGACCAATTCAAACTAAAAAAGACCAAACTAAACTTAGATATATCAATTTTTAGCCCTATTATAAATAGAAAATCAAATTTTCGACAAAAATAAACCAATTTTCATCGATCTAAAAATTAAAAAGGCAACTTTTGATAGAAAAAGATTCAAAAAGCCAATTTTCATCAATTTAAACTTGAAAAATCCAAATTTTGACCAAATAATAATGGGAAAGCGCAACTTAAGCCAACAATAAAATTATAAAACAGAAATTCCACCAATCCGGAAATAAGAAAAAGGAATTTTTAACGAAAATTGATACAAAAAATGTTGATTGTTACCAATTTTTGATGAAAAAAAAACCACAAAAGTCAATTAAAATCATACTCAGGATTCTTCCATTTACATTCATCAATACATAGATAATAAACTCACTTTAAGACCTGTATATCCTTTCTTCATCTCAAATCATTGTGATAGTATTAAAATTTCAAGTGCTGTTTGTATTTCTTTTCAAAAAGTCAGTGCTTTTGTTATTAAAAGCCGTTTTGGGTAGCAAAGCTCCTGTTCTAAGTAAGGTACAAATAAGCAGATTATTAACAATAAAAGACATCCCCAACGTTTCTATAATTAATCACCAACACATCTACCGATTATTAAAAATGTTAAAAACAGAAGATTCCATATTAACAACAACTTAACAAAACTAAAGCAGAACTCAAATCAGTAGCACCACAAGAAGTAGTTCTCATAGTCACCATAAAGAGTAATTTCTACATCAGAGCACAGCAGATCTACCATCTACTTTCAGTTCATTTACCCTCCATTTTACCATCCTCAACGCTCTTTACGTTTATTTTTAAAACTTAATTGATGTGCCACCTTCACATTTATTTTGAAATCTTTTTAACAAGCCTCGTATTATAGAATCTTTAAATGTATAGTTGCTTTACTATTACGATCACTAAATCCTTAAGTATCGAAATATACTCGGTGAACAAAACATCAACAACTTTTCCAGAAAGACACGCGATTTATAAAATTCCTGTACTTTGTTTAAATCTAATAACACTAAGAATCATTCAAATAGAATAGAAAGTAAAATAGACACAGTTTGAAATAATTCTTTGTGTATTGGTTTTATAACAAGCAATTTGATAACGACTCTTCACAACAGAGCATCACTTCACCGATTTAATATGCTATCCATATCCCTTCTATATAACCTAAAAATCTGTATACTTTTTAATTCCACCCCATCTATTGACTCAACTCCTCTTTGCCCCTTGATAATAAACGTGAGGTATGGTAACATATACGTACGAAATTTAGGGATAGCGGGGTTTATTATTATGAAATAAGGTACCGAAAATAAATATTAATGTTTATAATAATTACAGACGATGATTTTTACTCCGAAATTAGGGAAATTGTAGATTACTTCAGTGTATGCAACCTACATTTCAAATACGTATCTTGTATCATCTATGCTAGATAGTACGGCGAAAATAATTAACTTTATAAACACGTCTAAAATAAATTAGAATTAGAAATCGATTTGTATTTCAAATATTTTATTTTTACACCTTTGTATGTGTTGAATTATGATAAATTGTTATATACTGGGGCGATTCGAAAAGTAGAAGTTTATTGAAAGGCCTGAAAAAAATCTGTAGAAAATATATGATGATTTTTTATAAAAAAGAACGTGGTATTTGTTTCTTTCCTACTTAGAATCAGTTCTTATGGATTGCAGTCACGGCAGACAATGTTTATATCGAGTCAAATATCGATTAAATTAAAAAAAGTGAGTTATTAACCAACTATACCTTTTGTTTTTGTGTTTTTGTCATAAATTGATAGAAAAAAATTGATCTTCCACACGACTAATACAGAATATGAATTTTTAACGAAAATATATGTGGAAAAGCTCGTTTTTATCTATTTAAAGTTGGAAGAGCTAATTTTGGACCAAAATAAAATTTAAAAACCAAGTTTTCAGCAAAAAAGTCAATGTCTGAGCAAATTGAACTTGTATATATCAATTTTGGACAAAATTATGATTGAAAAAAACAATTTTTGACAATACTAATATTTATGGAAGACAATTTATATCAAAACAAATACTAAAT